>NC_091214.1:2117266-2337373 GCF_040958095.1 Procambarus clarkii | reverse complement strand
TTTTTGTCACCAGATCGTAGAATTCTGTTAAGCCCATAAGGCCAGATTTACCCTCCATGAAACATGTTGATGGGTTGTCATGAAGTCCCTTCTCTCCCGATTTGATACTATGTTTTTTCTCACGATCTTTTCCATCACCCTGCATGGTATACAAGTTATGGACGTTGGCCTGTAGTTCAGTGCCTCTTGTCTGTCACCCATTTTGTATATTGGGACTGCATTAGCCGTCTTCCATATTTCTGATAGGTCTCCTGTCTCCAGTGACCTACTATACACTGTGGAAAGTGGCAAGCCACGTGTTTCTGCTCACTCTTTCAATACCCATGGTAATATTCCGTCCGGGCCAACGGCCTTTCATCCAGATCCAACAGATGCCTCTTTACCTCATCTCTTGTAATTTCGAACCCTGCCAAGGCTGCCTGGTTTACTGCCACCTCTCCTAGAGCAGTGACCTCTCCTTATTGAATTGTGAAGACCTCCTGGAACCTCTTGTTGAGTTCTTCACACTCCTCTTTGTCATTCATTGTGTTCCTATCCTCACCAATTCTAAGTTTCATCACCTGTTCCATTACTGTTGTTTTCCTCCTGATGTGATTGTGGAGTAGCTTTGGTTCGGTCTTGGCTTTATTAGCTATACCATTTTCATACTTTTTCTAAGCATCTCTTCTCACACTAACTTCCTCGATCCTGGTTCTCTGGTATCTCTCTCTCTCTCTCTCTGCTTTCTGGTGTTCTGTTATTTCGGAAGTTCCTCCGCGCCCTCTTATTCAGTTCCTTTGCTTTCATGCGTGCCCTATTAAACCACGGATTTTTATTTTGCTTCTCGTTTTTTTCCTGACAGGCCGGGATAAACCTGTTTTCTGCCTCCTGACACTTTTGGGTGACGTAGTCCATCATGTCTTGTACAGACTTAGTTCGAGTTTTGTGTCCCATGGTGTATCCCTTAGGAATTTTCTGCTCTCATAATTTCCCTTTCGGTACGACAGCCCATTGCTTCCCAATGTTTTTCTTTTTGTAAGGAGATAATTCGTAGTTCTACCAGGTACACAAAGATCAATACACTGTGATCACTCGTTCCCATGGGGGCTTCCAACTTAACTTCCCTTATATTTACCCTTATATAATTTACGGTAAATTTCAGATCAAGCATAGCTGGTTCATCCTCTCCTCTCATTCCTGTCGTTCCCTTGATGTGTTGGCTTAAAAAGTATCTTATTGCCACGTCCAGCAGCTTAGCTCTCCATGTGTCTGGTCCTCCATGTACGTCTCTGTTCTCATAATCTATCTTCCTGTGGTTTAAGTCTTCCATGGTTAGTTGTCTGGATCCGTTCCTGCTAGCTACAGAAGCTATTATCAATCTAATATCTATCTATCTATCTATCTAATAGCTATCTCTATTTTATTAATGGTGGCCATGTTGTTTCTATCATATTCCTGCCTGGGTCTTCTGTCGTTTGGTAGGGGTTATATTTGACTACTACTATAATTTTTTGTCCTCTAATTGCTATGGTACCTGTTATGTAATCACTGAAATCTTCACAGTGCTGAATAACCACATCTTCAAAACTCCAGCCTTTTCTTCTCAGCAGAGATACATCACCTCTTCCTCTTTATTCTCTCTCTGTCCTCATTAAATGGGAGTCCTCTGAAAACACTGCATTTGTTAAGGTTTTCGTTAGCTTTGTTTCTGTGAGTGCTCCTATGTCTGGGTTTTCTTCTAGTGGCCATTCTCCAAGCTCACTTGTTTTATTTGTAATCCCCTCTATGTTAGTGTACATTGCCTTGAAGCTCACATTCTTCTGATCATTCTGTTGTCCCCTTCCTGGTGAGTGTTCTGCTGATGGGGAAAGCTGTTCCCTAGGTGTGAAGATCTGTGAGGTGGTTAACAGGGTCTCAGAGAATTCTGGGGTGGAAGGTGGGGGGGGGGGTCAAAGGAAGGGGGGACATGGAGGGAATGGGGTAAGGCGATAGGGGGGACATGGAGGATATGAGGTGAGGGGGAATGAGGGATAGGGAGGGTAAGGAATGAAGGGGAAGGGGGGACAGGTGCAAAAGCGAAAAGTGGGAGGGGGCACATGGAGGGAATGGGAAAGAGGTGACTGGGTCGGTATGGGGTGAGGGCTAGGGAGGAGGGAGTTAGCATTTGAGTGGGGGCAGGGAGGGTGAGGGCTAGGGAGGGTTTCTATGAAGAGGAGGGTGGTGGTGTTGCTCTCATACCTTGGTTGTTGCTGGGATGCTGGTTGTGGGTTTCTCCCTCGCTACTGGGAGTGTTGTGTTGGAGAGCTGTGATTTCCTGGTTTACTCCTCTCTCCCTACACTTCCACCTTGCCTCTGTCACCATGGCTCTCTCTTCTCATTCGTTCTGTTTCTCTTGAGGAATAGTTTTTTGTACTCTCTCACTTACTGTAGGTGACTCTTCCTTTCTAGAATATCCTCTCCGTGGTCTCGTTTGCAAACACTATCTTTACCGGCGGTCTCTGCCCTTGTTGTACCAGCCCAATCTGAAAACCTTCTCATTTTTTTCAGCCCTTTCCATCATTAACCCCTTTAGTATTTCATTCACTGCCTCTCTGTCCTTACTATTCCATTCTTGCCTAATGGAGCTGTCCTGTTCTTTGATGCTTACAGCTACCACTGATCTTTTTCTTTCCAGCTGCTGACTGGTGCACTTTGCTGTTCCTGTGAGGTAGCTGCTTGCATGGCACCTGAGAAAGGGAGCGCGCCTGACAGCTGAGTGGACAGAGCTTCGGATTCATAGTCCTGAGGTTCCGGGTTCGATCCCCGGTGGAAGGGAGACAAATGGGCAAAAAGTTTCTTTCACCCTGATGTCCCTGTTACCTAGCAGTAAATAGGTACATTGGAGTTAGACAGCTGTTACGAGCTGCATCCTGGGGGTGTGTAACAAAAAGGAGGCCTGGTCGAGGACCGGGGCTCAGGGACTCTATGCCCCGAAATCATATCGAGATAACCTCAAGAAAGATGGCTACCTCCCTCTCTGTGGCCATTGCCTCGGAATGCTTTATCAATATTTCTGCAAATGTTTCATGTACAGAGGCATTCCCTTCCAGTGAACAATTTCCATCTTCCCTTTGGCTGATTATCTGATGCTCAGCCTCAGGGTTTTTCTCTGTGAGGGTTTTAATCACCACCTTTGCTGCTGTCACCTCACTTTGCAGGTTGTTTATTTTATCCATCATTTCATGCATTTCCTTCCTGATTTCCTCCCAAACTTGGGCTAACATTTCCTTCATTACGTCACTTTGAATTTTCCCTGTGTCCCTGGTGCGCCCTCCTGCCATTTTTGTCCCTATCCCTAATATGTTTATTAGGGGGGGGGGGGTGGTAGAGAGGAAGGGGGACAGAGGGAGAGAAAGAGAGAGAGAGAGTGAGCAAGAGAGAGGGATAGCGAGAGAGAGGGTGAGAGGGAGGAAGAGGGCGAGAGGGAGGGAGAGTGTGAGAGAGAAAGAGAGGGCGAGAGGGAGGAGGAGGGCGAGAGGGAGGGAGGGAGGGCGAGAGATAGAGAGAGAGAGGGAGGGGAGGGCGAGATAAAGAGAGAGGGAAGACGAGAGAGAGCGGGAAGGGGGGGGGGCGATAGAGAGGGAGGGCAAGAGAGAGGAAGGGAGGGAGCGAGAGAGAGGGAGAGTGAGGTGGGGGAAGGAGGGAGAGGGGAAGTATCAGAAGCTACTGACCTATTTGTACTCACCTATTTGTGCTTGTGGGGGTTGAGCTTTGGCTCTTTGGTCCAGCCTCTCAACTGTCAATCAACTGGAGTACAGATTCCTGAGCCTACTGGGCTCTATTTTTTTTTTTTTTTTTTGAGATATATACAAGAATTGTTACATTCTTGTACAGCCACTAGTACGCGTAGCGTTTCGGGCAAGTCCTTAATCCTATGGTCCCTGGAATACGATCCCCTGCCGCGAAAAATCGTTTTTTCATCCAAGTACACATTTTACTGTTGCGTTAAACAGAGGCTACAGTTAAGGAATTGCGCCCAGTAAATCCTCCCCGGCCAGGATACGAACCCATGACATAGCGCTCGCGGAACGCCAGGCGAGTGTCTTACCACTACACCACGGAGACTGCTATCATATCTACATTTGAAACTGTGTATGGAGTCAGCCTCCACCACATCACTGTCTAATGCATTCCATCTGTTAACTACTCTGTCACTGAAAAAGTTCTTTCTAACGTCCCTGTGGCTCATTTGGGTATTCAGTTTCCACCTGGGTACCCTTGTTCGCGTACCAACAGTGTTAAATAGTTTATCCTTGTCTACCCTGTCAATTTCCCTGAGGATTTTGTAGGTAGTGATCATGTCTCCCCTTACTCTTCAATCTTCCAGTATCGTAAAGTGCATTTCACTTAGCCTTTCCTTGTAACTCATGCCTGTTAGTTCTGGGACTAGTCTAGTGGCATACCTCTGAACATTTTCCAGCTTTGTCTTGTGCTTGACAAGGTACAGGCTCGATGCTGGGGCTGGATACTCCAGGATTGGTCTTACATATGTGGTATACAAGATTCTGAATGACTCCTTACACAGGTTCCTGAAGGCTGTTCTGATGTTAGCCAGCCTCGCATATGCCGCAGACGTAATTCTTTTTATGTGGGCTTCACGAGACAGGTTTGGTGTGACATCATCTCTTAGATCATTCTCTCTGTCCGTTTCATTAAGTATTTCATCTCCTATTCTGTACCCTGTGTCTGGTCTGCTGTTTGCACTGCCTAGTTTCATTACTTTGCATATACTTGGGTTGAACTTTAGCAGCCATTTGTTGGACCATTCATCGTGAGGTAGGACAAGCCTTCTAGCTTGTGTGTGTGTACTCACCTAATTGTGCTTACGGGGATTGAGCTCTGGCTCTTTGGTCCCACCTCTAAACTGTTAATCAACTGATGTAGAGATTCCTGAGCCCACTGGGCTCTATCATATCTACATTTGAAACTGTGTATGGAGTCAGCCTCCACCACAACAGTGCCTAATGCATTCCACCTATTAACAACTCTGCCACTGAAAAAGTTCTTTCTAAAGTCCCTGTTGCTCATTTGGGTACTTAGTTTCCACCTGTGTTCCCTTGTTCGCGTACCACCCGTGTTAAACAGTTTATCTTTATCTACCCTGTCAATTCTTCTGAGAATTTTGTAGGTAGTGATCATGTCTCCCCTTACTTTTCTCTCTTCTAGTGCCGTGATGTGCATTTCTCGCAGCCTTTCTTCGTAACTCATGCCTCTTAGTTCTGGGATTAGCCTAGTGGCATATCTCTGAACTTTTTCAAGCTTTGCCTTGTGCTTGACAAGGTACGGGCTCCATGCTGGGGCCGCATTCTCCAGGATTGGTCTTACATGGGTGGTATACATGGTACTGAATGATTCCTTACACAGGTTCCCGAAGGCAGTTCTGATGTTAGGCAGCCTCGCATACGCTGCAGATTTTATTCTTTTAAAGCGGGCTTCAGGGGACAGGGTTGGTGTGATATCAACTCCTAGATCTTACTCTATGTCCGTTTCATGAAGGACTCCATCTCCCATTCTGTATCCTTTGTCTGGCCTCCGATTTCCACTGCCTAGTTTCATTACCTTACAGTTATTCGGGTTGAACTTTAGTAGCCATTTATTGAACCATTCATGCACTCTGTCTAGGTAATCTTGTGGTCTCATACTGTCTTTCTCCGTCTTAATCCTTCTCATAATTTTTGCATCATCGGCAAACAATGAGAGGAATGAATCTATACCATCTGGAAGATCATTTACATATATAAGAAACCTTATGGGTACAAGGACTGAACCCGGCGGGACCCTACCAGTAACGTCTCGCCAATCTGGGACCTCACCCCACACAGTGACTCGCTGCCTTCTGTTACTTAGGTACTCCCTTATCCAATGGAGTACCTTCCATTTCACTCCTGCCTGCATCTTCAACTTTCGCACTAGTCTCTGGTGTGGCACTGTGTCAAAGGCTTTCTGGCAATCCAAAATTATGCAGTCCGCCCACCCCTTTCTTTCTTGTCTGATTCTTGTTGCCTGATCGTAGAATTCAATTAATCCTGTGAGGCATGACTTTCCATCCCTGAAACCATGTTGGTGTTGTGACAAAGTTCCTTCGCTTCAGATGTTCGACTAGCTTTTTTCGTACAATTTTCTCCATTAGCTTGCATGGTATTCAAGTTAGAGACACTGGCCTGTAATTCAGTGCCTCCTGTCTATCCCCCTTCTTGTATATCTGGACTACATTTGCCGCCTTCCAAATTTCTGGCAGTTCACCTGTTGCCAGTGATTTGTTATACACCATGGAAAGTGGCAGGCACATTGCTTCTGCTCCTTCCTTTAGTATCCATGGTGATATTCAATCCGGGCCTATAGTCTTTGTCACATCCAACTCTAGCAAGAGCTTCCTTACATCTCCACTGGTAATCTCAAAATCCTCTAGTGGTGCCTGGTTAATTATTCCTTTTCTTATCTCTAGAACTTCTCCATGCTCTAATGTGAAAACTTCCTGGAATTTCATATTGATTTCCACGCACACTTCTTTGTCGTTTGTAGTGAATCTGTCTGCCCCTATCCTCAGTTTTATTACCTGTTCCTTCACTGTTATCTTTCTCCTGATGTGGCTGTGCAGCAATTTGGGTTGGGTCTTAGCCTTGCTTGCTGTCGTTTTCATATTGCTCTTCTGCCTCTCTTTTCACCCTGACATTCCTGGCTCTTATTCCTGGCTCTCTGGTAACCTTCTCTGCTCTCAAGAGTTTTGTTATTTCTATAGTTTCTCCATGCTCTTTTACTTTGCTGCTTAGCTAGCTTACATCTCTGATTAAAGCATGGGTTTCTCATCTGCATTTAATTTTTTACCTTTTGGGCTGAGATAAACTTTTCAGCTGCCTTCTTGCTCTTTTGCGTGATGTATTCCATCATGTCTTGGGCCGTCTTTCCCCCTAGCTCTGATTCCCATGTTATATCCGTTTGTCATTTTCTTAACTCCTCGTAGTTTCCCTTACGGAATGCTGGTCTTTTACTTTCAGGTCTCTTTCTCGAGTACTTTAGCTCTTCTTCAACCAGATACTCAAACGTCAGTACACTGTGATCGCTCATTCCTACTGGGGCCTCGAAGTCAATTTCCCTTATATCGGAGTCATTCTGAGTGAAGACTAAGTCGAGTCTTGCTGGTTCATCGTTTCCCCTCATCCTAGTGGGTTCCCTGACATGTTGGCTTGGAAAGTTTCTTGTCACCACCTCCACTAATTTGGCTCTCCATGTATCCTCTCCTCCGTGCGGTTCCTTGTTCTCCCAGTCTATCCTTCCATGATTGAAGTCCACCATGATAAGCAGATGGGTTGTATGTGTGTGTGTGTATGTGTGTGTGTGTATGTGTGTGTGTGTGTGTGTGTGTGTGTGTGTGTGTGTGTGTGTGTGTGTGTGTGTGTGTGTGTGTGTGTGTGTGTGTGTGTGTGTGTGTGTGTGTGTGTGTGTGTGTGTGTGTGTGTGTGTGTGTGTGTGTGTGTGTGTGTGTGTGTGTGTGTGTGTGTGTGTGTGTGTGTGTGTGTGTGTGTACTCACCTAGTTGTGTTTGCGGGGGTTGAGCTCTGGCTCTTTGGTCCCGCCTCTCAACCGTCAATCAACAGGTGTACAGATTCATGAGCCTATCGGGCTCTGTCATATCTACACTTGAAACTGTGTATGGAGTCAGCCTCCACCACATCACTTCCTAATGCATTCCATTTGTCAACCACTCTGACACTAAAAAAGTTCTTTCTAATATCTCTGTGGCTCATTTGGGCAC
Organism: Procambarus clarkii; assembly: GCF_040958095.1. Classification (NCBI taxonomy): domain Eukaryota; kingdom Metazoa; phylum Arthropoda; class Malacostraca; order Decapoda; family Cambaridae; genus Procambarus; species Procambarus clarkii. The sequence goes on along the minus strand of NC_091214.1, from coordinate 2,329,603 downwards.
TCAGTTTCCACCTGTGTCCCCTTGTGCGTGTTCCCCTTGTGTTAAATAGACTGTCTTTATCTACCCTATCAATCCCCTTCAGAATCTTGAATGTGGTGATCATGTCCCCCCTAACTCTTCTGTCTTCCAGCGAAGTGAGGTTTAATTCCCGTAGTCTCTCCTCGTAGCTCATACCTCTCAGCTCGGGTACTAGTCTGGTGGCAAACCTTTGAACCTTTTCCAGTTTAGTCTTATCCTTGACTAGATATGGACTCCATGCTGGGGCTGCATACTCCAGGATTGGCCTGACATATGTGGTATACAAAGTTCTGAATGATTCTTTACACAAGTTTCTGAATGCCGTTCGTATGTTGGCCAGCCTGGCATATGCCGCTGATGTTATCCGCTTGATATGTGCTGCAGGAGACAGGTCTGGCGTGATATCAACCCCCAAGTCTGTTTCCTTCTCTGACTCCTGAAGAATTTCCTCTCCCAGATGATACCTTGTATCTGGCCTCCTGCTCCCTACACCTATCTTCATTACATTACATTTGGTTGGGTTAAACTCTAACAACCATTTGTTCGACCATTCCTTCAGCTTGTCTAGGTCTTCTTGAAGCCTCAAACAGTCCTGTGTGTGTGTGAGTGTGTGTGTGTGTGTGTGAGTGTGTGTGAGAAACAACAAGGACAACGTACCTAAGGATGAGAGAGTAGTTAGCGGAGACATACTGGCTGAGCTGAGCGTTAGTGAGAGGCGTCCAGGCAGAGGAGAGAGTCTCAGTGTGGCGGTAGAAGCCTCTCTCAGGGTTATACACCCAGTTGTTGTTCTCTGAGAATACACAACAAACATTGTACACAATTAATGCACTACTTTTAAAACTACTAATGTAATTTACAACCAATTACATAATTTGCTAGAGATTAAAATATTTTACAGCATAAGTTGTGTTTAGTGGAGTTCCTTCACACCACGAAACTCTCCTCTTTCAGTTACATCTAACGTGACTGTCACCAGGACGAGAGTTCTGGTGGCGGACACGTGCGCACGCACGCTCACTTGACCACCAACTTGTCTACCAGGACACCAACTACTGTTACTACGAGGAGACAACAACGCCAATTATTCTTACTAGGACGCCAACTACTGGCCAAGTAACACCTGTTATACTTGTCACAGCTGGCCAAGTAACACCCTGTTATACTTCTCACAGCTGGCCAAGTAACTCCCTGTTATACTTCTCACAGCTGGCCAAGTAACTCCCTGTTATACTTCTCACAGCTGGCCAAGTAACTCCCTGTTATACTTCTCACAGCTGGCCAAGTAACTCCCTGTTATACTTCTCACAGCTGGCCAAGTAACTCCCTGTTATACTTCTCACAGCTGGCCAAGTAACTCCCTGTTATACTTGTCACAGCTGGCCAAGTAACACCTGTTATACTTGTCACAGCTGGCCAAGTAACTCCCTGTTATACTTGTCACAGCTGGCCAAGTAACACCCTGTTATAGTTGTCACAGCTGGCCAAGTAACTCCCTGTTATACTTGTCACAGCTGGCCAAGTAACTCCCTGTTATACTTCTCACAGCTGGCCAAGTAACTCCCTGTTATACTTCTCACAGCTGGCCAAGTAACACCCTGTTATAGTTGTCACAGCTGGCCAAGTAACACCTGTTATACTTGTCACAGCTGGCCAAGTAACACCCTGTTATAGTTGTTACAGCTGGCCAAGTAACACCCTGTTATAGTTGTCACAGCTGGCCAAGTAACACCTGTTATACTTGTCACAGCTGGCCAAGTAACATCCTGTTATACTTGTCACAGCTGGCCAAGTAACACCTGTTATAGTTGTCACAGCTGGCCAAGTAACACCTGTTATACTTGTCACAGCTGGCCAAGTAACATCCTGTTATACTTGTCACAGCTGGCCAAGTAACACCCTGTTATAGTTGTCACAGCTGGCCAAGTAACACCTGTTATACTTGTCACAGCTGGCCAAGTAACACCTGTTATACTTGTCACAGCTGGCCAAGTAACACCCTGTTATAGTTGTCACAGCTGGCCAAGTAACACCTGTTATACTTCTCACAGCTGGCCAAGTAACACCCTGTTATAGTTGTCACAGCTGGCCAAGTAACACCTGTTATACTTCTCACAGCTGGCCAAGTAACACCTGTTATACTTGTCACAGCTGGCCAAGTAACACCTGTTATACTTGTCACAGCTGGCCAAGTAACACCTGTTATACTTGTCACAGCTGGCCAAGTAACTCCCTGTTATACTTCTCACAGCTGGCCAAGTAACACCTGTTATACTTGTCACAGCTGGCCAAGTAACACCTGTTATACTTGTCACAGCTGGCCAAGTAACACCCTGTTATACTTGTCACAGCTGGCCAAGTAACTCCCTGTTATACTTCTCACAGCTGGCCAAGTAACTCCCTGTTATAGTTGTCACAGCCGGCCAAGTAACACCTGTTATACTTGTCACAGCTGGCCAAGTAACTCCCTGTTATACTTGTCACAGCTGGCCAAGTAACTCCCTGTTATAGTTGTCACAGCTGGCCAAGTAACACCTGTTATACTTGTCACAGCTGGCCAAGTAACTCTCTGTTATACTTGTCACAGCTGGCCAAGTAACTCTCTGTTATAGTTGTCACAGCTGGCCAAGTAACACCTGTTATACTTGTCACAGCCGGCCAAGTAACTCCCTGTTATAGTTGTCACAGCCGGCCAAGTAACACCTGTTATACTTGTCACAGCCGGCCAAGTAACACCTGTTATACTTGTCACAGCCGGCCAAGTAACTCCCTGTTATACTTGTCACAGCCGGCCAAGTAACTCCCTGTTATACTTGTCACAGCTGGCCAAGTAACTATCTGTTATAGTTGTCACAGCTGGCCAAGTAACACCTGTTATAGTTGTCACAGCCGGCCAAGTAACACCTGTTATAGTTGTCACAGCCGGCCAAGTAACACCTGTTATACTTGTCACAGCCGGCCAAGTAACTCTCTGTTATAGTTGTCACAGCTGGCCAAGTAACTCTCTGTTATAGTTGTCACAGCTGGCCAAGTAACTCTCTGTTATAGTTGTCACAGCTGGCCAAGTAACTCCCTGTTATAGTTGTCACAGCTGGCTAAGTAACTTCCTGTTATAGTTGTCACAGCTGGCCAAGTAACTCTCTGTTATACTTGTCACAGCTGGCCATGTAACTCTCTGTTATAGTTGTCACAGCTGGCCAAGTAACTTCCTGTTATAGTTGTCACAGCTGGCCAAGTAACTCTCTGTTAATATTGTCACAGCTGGCCATGTAACTCTCTGTTATAGTTGTCACAGCTGGCCAAGTAACTCTCTGTTAATATTGTCACAGCTGGCCATGTAACTCTCTGTTATACTTGTCACAGCTGGCCATGTAACTCTCTGTTATAGTTGTCACAGCTGGCCATGTAACTCTCTGTTATAGTTGTCACAGCTGGCCAAGTAACTCTCTGTTAATATTGTCACAGCTGGCCATGTAACTCTCTGTTATAGTTGTCACAGCTGGCCAAGTAACTCTCTGTTAATATTGTCACAGCTGGCCATGTAACTCTCTGTTATAGTTGTCACAGCTGGCCAAGTAACTTCCTGTTATAGTTGTCACAGCTGGCCAAGTAACTCTCTGTTATACTTGTCACAGCTGGCCAAGTAACTCTCTGTTATACTTGTCACAGCTGGCCAAGTAACACCCTGTTACATTGCATCACATAAGAATATAATTATAAACGATTTCATTCGTGTTTTCAAAATTATGAAATTTAAATTATTCTAACGACGAAAATGTCAATAAAAAAATTTTGGGAACTGACTTTTTATGTTATGCGTTAATTTTGTTCGGTAGAATTCTGAAAATAGTTGGGGTCCATTAACTTTTTTAAAGTGGTGTAGTGAGGAAAAAAGTAGATTCTTGAATGTGAACAGACAAGTGGAGGTGCCGTGGACATAGAGAGAGGAGTTGCCTCACCTGGAGAGAAGAGTTATCTCACCTGGGAAGGTGACGAGAGAGCAGCCTGCGTCAGGCGGCTGCGTCAGCTGGTCGCAGGCCGGAGCGATGACGCACGCAGCTGTCACAACATGTTGAGTGGTGCTAGAGTGTGTTTCAAGTCTTATCGTTCAGCAGTTTTAATATTTATTACAGACCAACTAAAAATTATCATGTGGCAGCATTAACCATCTTTAGTTATATGATGATAATATTTGGATATCTGACTCATGTGACTCATGCAGGTGACTCATCGCCTGCATTTGGATATCTCTCATTAGCTACAGAACTGGCCACTCTCAATACTAGTTGATCTGGCTACTCTCACTAACAACAGGTCTGGCTACTCTCACTAACAACAGGTCTGGCTACTCTCACTAACAACAGGTCTGGCTACTACACACTAACAACAGGTCTGGCTACTACACACTAACAACAGGTCTGGCTACTCTCACTAACAACAGGTCTGGCTACTCTCACTAACAACAGGTCTGGCTACTCTCACTAACAACAGGTCTGGCTACTACACACTAACAACAGGTCTGGCTACTACACACAAACAACAGGTCTGGCTACTCTCACTAAGAACAGGTCTGGCTACTCTCACTAACAACAGGTCTGGCTACTACACACTAACAACAGGTCTGGCTACTCTCACTAAGAACAGGTCTGGCTACTCTCACTAACAACAGGTCTGGCTACTACACACTAACAACAGGTCTGGCTACTCTCACTAACAACAGGTCTGGCTACTCTCACTAACAACAGGTCTGGCTACTATTACTAACAACAGGTCTGGCTACTACACACTAACAACAGGTCTGGCTACTACACACTAACAACAGGTCTGGCTACTCTCACTAAGAACAGGTCTGGCTACTTTCACTAACAACAGGTCTGGCTACTCTCACTAACAACAGGTCTGGCTACTACACACTAACAACAGGTCTGGCTACTACACACTAACAACAGGTCTGGCTACTCTCACTAACAACAGGTCTGGCTACTCTCACTAACAACAGGTCTGGCTACTCTCACTAACAACAGGTCTGGCTACTACACACTAACAACAGGTCTGGCTACTCTCACTAACAACAGGTCTGGCTACTACACACTAACAACAGGTCTGGCTACTCTCACTAACAACAGGTCTGGCTACTCTCACTAACCACAGGTCTGGCTACTCTCACTAACAACAGGTCTGGCTACTCTCACTAACAACAGGTCTGGCTACTCTCACTAACAACAGGTCTGGCTACTCTCACTAACAACAGGTCTGGCTACTACACACTAACAACAGGTCTGGCTACTCTCACTAACAACAGGTCTGGCTACTCTCACTAACAGCAGGTCTGGCTACTCTCACTAACAACAGGTCAGGCTACTCTCACTAACAACAGGTCTGGCTACTCTCACTAACAACAGGTCTGGCTACTCTCACTAACAACAGGTCTGGCTACTCTCACTAACAACAGGTCTGGCTACTCTCACTAACAACAGGTCTGGCTACTCTCACTAACAACAGGTCTAGCTACTCTCACTAACAACAGGTCTGGCTACTCTCACTAACAACAGGTCTGGCTACTACACACTAACAACAGGTCTGGCTACTCTCACTAACAACAGGTCTGGCTACTCTCACTAACAACAGGTCTGGCTACTCTCATCAGTGGCACATCAGCATGTACTCACCCAGTGCTTGAGTGCCAGCGGCACCTCAGCATGTACTCACCCAGTGCTTGAGTGCCAGCGGCACATCAGCATGTACTCACCCAGTGCTTGAGTGCCAGCGGCACCTCAGCATGTACTCACCCAGTGCTTGAGTGCCAGCGGCACCTCAGCATGTACTCACCCAGTGCTTGAGTGCCAGCGGCACATCAGCATGTACTCACCCAGTGCTTGAGTGCCAGCGGCACGTCAGCATGTACTCACCCAGTGCTTGAGTGCCAGCGGCACCTCAGCATGTACTCACCCAGTGCTTGAGTGCCAGCGGCACCTCAGCATGTACTCACCCAGTGCTTGAGTGCCAGCGGCACCTCAGCATGTACTCACCCAGTGCTTGAGTGCCAGCGGCACATCAGCATGTACTCACCCAGTGCTTGAGTGCCAGCGGCACCTCAGCTTGTACTCACCCAGTGCTTGAGTGCCAGCGGCACCTCAGCTTGTACTCACCCAGTGCTTGAGTGCCAGCGGCACCTCAGCTTGTACTCACCCAGTGCTTGAGTGCCAGCGGCACCTCAGCTTGTACTCATCCAGTGCTTGAGTGCCAGCGGCACCTCAGCATGTACTCACCCAGTGCCTGAGTGCCAGCGGCACCTCAGCATGTACTCACCCAGTGCTTGAGTGCCAGCGGCACCTCAGCATGTACTCACCCAGTGCTTGAGTGCCAGCGGCACCTCAGCATGTACTCACCCAGTGCTTGAGTGCCAGCGGCACCTCAGCTTGTACTCACCCAGTGCTTGAGTGCCAGCGGCACCTCAGCTTGTACTCACCCAGTGCTTGAGTGCCAGCGGCACCTCAGCTTGTACTCATCCAGTGCTTGAGTGCCACCGGCACCTCAGCATGTACTCACCCAGTGCTTGAGTGCCAGCGGCACCTCAGCTTGTACTCACCCAGTGCTTGAGTGCCAGCGGCACCTCAGCTTGTACTCACCCAGTGCCTGAGTCAGCAAGTACAGTCCCGCCATGATCCTCGCCTGCCTGTACAGTACACAACATCACTACCGGTTTAGCCAGTTTCCTAACAACTGTTATTTCATATATTGGACAAAACTTCTGAAATATTTTTTACTTCCTTCAGACATTCATATAAGAAACTAGGCATGACAGTAACTGTGTAATATAACTGCACCTGCTACAGTGGTTACGTTATGACATATATAGGTATATGTCATATAACTAATCTTGTTACAGTGGTTATGTTATGATATATATAGATAATATGTCATATAACTATACCTGCTACAGTGGTTACATTAAGACATATATAGATAATATGTCATATAACTATACTTGCTACAGTGGTTACATTAAGACATATATAGATAATATGTCATATAACTATACTTGCTACAGTGGTTACATTTTGACATATATAGTTATATGTCATATAACTATACTTGCTACAGTGGTTACATTTTGACATATATAGATAATATGTCATATAACTATACTTGCTACAGTGGTTACATTTTGACATATATAGTTATATGTCATATAACTAATCTTGCTACAGTGGTTACATTTTGACATATATAGTTATATGTCATATAACTATACTTGCTACAATGGTTACATTATGACACATATAGATAATCTATATAAATAAAAATGGAAATGTTCGTTTGTTCAAAATCACTAATCTATAAGAGTTCTTCACCGATTGCTTTAAAATTTTCACACAACGTTCCATTCGCATCCGGCCAGGTTTTTATATACATACTATATAAATGTCACGTCTGTGACGGGAAAAACATGCTTTTTCTGAAAAACTGTTTTTTTCATGTGATTTTCAGGTGAGGAAAATCTTCGAAACCTCTTTACCGATTGCTTTGAAATTTTGACACAACGTTGCATTCGAATAGGCGCATCATTATATATATCTACTATATACATATCTCACCTGTGACAGGAAAAAACATGCTTTTTTTGGAAAACAGCGCCATCTGTTGAATATAAGAGCAACACACGCTGTAATCTCTGAAAGTTCTTCACTGATTGCATTGAAATTTTGACACACCGTTGCATTCGAATATGCGCGTGGTTTTATATACAAATTATAGAGATAAAACCCCTGTGACAGGTAAAAACATGCGTTTTTGAAAAATAGCGCCATCTGTTGCACATAATTAGTATATGTATATATGCCACACTTGTGACAGGTAACACTATACTTTTCTTGAAAAACAGCACCATCTGTCGCATGTAAGAGCAACACATGCTATACTCATTATGTTACAATTCCATTTCAGTGTTTCTGATAGCATTGATAAATTGAATTTTCGGAGATTTTGATTTAATTATTTTGTGTGAACTGCGTTGGAATTGAGCTGTGTTGTTTACAATACCGTTCATTTCGTGAGTTCAGTTTATTTTTTATATTTTTATTTCATTTTTTAACTGTTTTTCCATATATTTCAGTGATAGGAACATCAGATCACTTGATGTTTCCAATTTTCTGATGGGAACATTAAAACCATTTGGGAAGGCATCGGACGAGGGAGTGGGGAATGGTAGGGAGGACGAGGGGACGGAAGTGAGTGATGGTGGGGAGGACGAGGGGACAAGGGAGAGGGTAATGGTGGGGAAGGACGAGGAGACGGGGGAGCTCGGGATGGTGGAGATGAGGGGATGGGGGAAAGAAGAATGGTGGGGAGGACAAATGGACAGGGGAGTGGGGCATGGTGGGAAGGAAGAGGGAATGGTGGAGTGGGGAATGGTGGGGAGAACGAGGAGGCAGGTGAGGCGGGATTGGTGGAGAGGATTGGGGGACAGGGAAGGTTGCTGAAGTTCAGCAACGCGCCACAGCAACGCGTGGCCGGGTACTGCTAGTATGTAATATAACTGTACTTGCTACAGTAGTTATATAATGTTCACATATTTTGGTCTTTTCTTCAGTATTTAGGAAAACGGATGAGAGAAGTTTAATATTTTCAAGACCTTCTATAAAATATATCAAATAATTTTATTATTTGAAATATTATATTATTATAATATAAATATTATATTTGAAATGTTATTTGGCTAATGTAATATGATAAGAGAACACTCTGGTCAACAATTATGGGTCACCGTGTAGAGGGGTACAACCGGTTCTCTGACCAGGCAAACCAGACCTCTCTCAAGGGAACTAGAGCTCTATTCGTAAGAAGTAGAACTACTCTTAGGCGAACCAGAGCTCCCCAGTCACGAACCAGAGTTTCTCGGGAGAAAAGGCGCTCTCCCTATTAGAACCAAAGTTGCCCTCAGAAAAACCAGAGATCCCCTCAGCAGTACAAAAGCTCCCCTTAGAAGAAATACAGCTCACGTCAGGAGAACAGGAGTTTCCTGAGGAGAAACAGAGCCTCCCTCACGACCGGAAAACCTTCCTCCCTCAGGAAAACCTAAGCTCCCTCAGGAAAACCAAAACTCCCTCAGAAGAACCAGTGCTCCCTCAGAAGACCCTGTGCTTCCTCAGAAGAATCAAAACTCCCTCAGTAGACCCAGAGCTCCCTCAGAAGAACCAGAGCGCCCTTAGGAGAACTAAAACTCCCTTATGGGAATCAAGGCTCCATCTGGAAGTCAAGAAGAATCAAGGCTCCATCTGGAAGAGTTCCGTCAAGAGATTCAAAGCTTCTCTTAACAAAACCAGCGCCCCTCTCAGGAGAACCAGACTGTGTATTTGAAGGCAATGCCCGCATACCTGAAGCTTTATTCCTTATATCTGACCTCCCACCATACCCTTACATGTGACCCCAGCAGAACCAGAGCTTCCTACAAAATAACAAGAGTTACCCCAATGGGAACCAGAGGTCTATCAGGAAAACCGAAGCTCTCTTTAGAAGAACAAGAGCTGTTCTTAGGAGAGCCACAGATCCCCTCATAAAAACAAGAGCTGTTCTTAGCAGACCCACAACTCCCCTCATAAGAACAAGAGCTGTTCCTATGAGACCCTCAGCTCCCCTCATAAGAACAAGAGCTGTTCGTAGGAGCCCTCAGCTCCCCTCAATCAAATTAGAGCTTTTCCTCAGGGAAACCAAAATTCCTCCGCAATAGAAAACAAATTACCCTCAGGGCAACCGGAGGTCAACTCAGAAAAATTAACCTTCCCTTGGGAGAACCAGATCTCGCTCGGGAGAACCAGATCTCCCTCAAGAGAACCTGAGCTCCCTTGGGAGAGCCAGAGCTCGCTCGGGAGAACCAGATCTCCCTCAGGAGAACCAGAGCTCCTCAAGAGAACCAGAGCTCCTTCGAGAGAACTAGATCTCCCTCAGGAGAACCAGAGCTCTTCAAGAGAACCAGAGCTCCCTCGGGAGAACCAGAGCTCATTCAGGAGAACCAGAGCTCCTCAAGAGAACCAGAGCTTCCTCGGGAGAACCAGAGTTCCTCAAGAGAACCAGAGCTTCCTCAGGAGAATAGAGCTCCCTCGGGAGATCCAGAGTTCCCATGGGAACACCAGAGCTCCCTCAGGAGAACCAGAGCTCCCTCAAGAGAACCTGAGCTCCCTTGGGAGAACCAGAGCTCGCTCGGGAGAACCAGATCTCCCTCAGGAGAACCAGAGCTCCTCAAGAGAACCAGAGCTCCTTCGGGAGAACTAGATCTCCCTCAGGAGAACCAGAGCTCTTCAAGAGAACCAGAGCTCCCTCGGGAGAACCAGAGCTCATTCAGGAGAACCAGAGCTCCTCAAGAGAACCAGAGCTCCCTCGGGAGAACCAGAGCTCCTCAAGAGAATCAGAGCTCCCTTGGGAGAACCAGAGCTCCCTCAAGAGAACCAGAGCTCCCTCAAGAGAACCAGAGCTCTCTCAGGAGAACCAGAGCTCCCTTAGGAAAACTTGAGCTCCCCAGGAGAACCAGAGCTCCCTCAAAAGAACCAGAGTTCTCTCAGGCGAACCAGAGCTCTCTCAGGAGAACCATAGCTACCTCGGGAGAACCAGAGCTCCCTCAGGAGAACCAGAACTCCCTCAAGAGAACCAGAGCTCATTCAGGAGAACCAGAGCTCCCTCAAGAGAACCAGAGCTCATTCAGGAGAACCTGAGCTCCCACAGGGGAACCAGAGCTCCCCCTGAAGAACCAAAGCTCCTTCAGCAACAGAGCTTCCTCTGAAGAACCAGAGCTTCCTCAGGAGAACCATAGCTCTCTCATGAGATCCTGAGCTGCCCCAAATAGAACCATATGCCGCCATTAGAAGAACGAGAGCTCCCCCAGGAAGAACCATACCTCCATCAGAAGAACAAGGGCTCCTTCCGGAGAACAAGAGATCCCATTGGAGAACCAGAGCTCCCTGACAACTGAAGTTCCCTCGGGGAGAACTCCTAAGGAGTTAGGAGAATCATACCTTTCGCACACTTCATCAGCACCAATATACACAAACCCATACCTTTCATGCACTTCATCAGCACCAGTATACATAAACACATACCTTTCATACACTTCATCAGCACCAATATACATAAACAGTTAACTAGTGACGACCTGCCCTTACCGTACTCAGCCAAGTGTCTAGGAAGACTGGTGTGAACTGAGCCTCACCTGTGTACAGCAGAGATCCCTCCCTCATCTCTGAACTCACCTGTGCAAAGTTAATCTCAAACACAGCTGTGCAGAAGTGTCGTCACACAGCTGTGAGTGACGCAGTTCTGGCCGGGGACGTCCACACCCTAACACAAAGAAGCCATATGGAGAGGTGTTTACCACAGTGTTGTTACCCAAGCCTCGGTGATGCTATACACTGCCTCCCTGCCCTCTCTTAACAACCCACACTCTCTGCCTCTCATACCAATTACTGCCTTCCTGCCCTCTCTTAACAACCCACACTCTCTGCCTCTCATACCAATTACTGCCTTCCTGCCCTCTCTTAACAACCCACACTCTCTGCCTCTCATACCAATTACTGCCTTCCTGCCCTCTCTTAACAACCCACACTCTCTGCCTCTCATACCAATTACTGCCTTCCTGCCCTCTCTTAACAACCCACACTCTCTGCCTCTCATACCAATTACTGCCTTCCTGCCCTCTCTTAACAACCCACACTCTCTGCCTCTCATACCAATTACTGCCTTCCTGCCCTCTCTTAACAACCCACACTGTCTGCCTCTCATACCAATTACTGCCTTCCTGCCCTCTCTTAACAACCCACACTCTCTGCCTCTCATACCAATTACTGCCTTCCTGCCCTCTCTTAACAACCCACACTCTCTGCCTCTCATACCAATTACTGCCTTCCTGCCCTCTCTTAACAACCCACACTGTCTGCCTCTCATACCAATTACTGCCTTCCTGCCCTCTCTTAACAACCCACACTCTCTGCCTCTCATACCAATTACTGCCTTCCTGCCCTCTCTTAACAACCCACACTCTCTGCCTCTCATACCAATTAATACTTTAATTATTCAGAAACAAACGATGGTAATTATTGTTATGGTCAGCAGCGCCTTCCTGCACGTACGTGACCCTGGTTAATGGTTAAGGTGAACTGGTTAATGGTTAGGGTGAACTGGTTTAATGGTTAGGGTGAACTGGTTTAATGGTTAGGGTGAACTGGTTAATGGTTAGGCTGAACTGGTTAATGGTTAGGGTGAACTGGTTAATGGTTAAGATGAATTGGTTAATGGTTAGGGTGAACTGGTTAATAGTTAAGGTGAACTAGTTAATGGTTAAGGTGAACTGGTTAATGGTTAAGGTGAACTGGTTAATGGTTAAGGTGAACTGGTTAATGGTTAAGGTGAACTGGTTAATGGTTAAGGTGAACTGGTTAATGGTTAGGGTGAAATGGTTAATGGTTAAGGTGAACTGGTTAATGGTTAGGCTGAACTGGTTAATGGTTAGGGTGAACTGGTTAATGGTTAAGGTGAACTGGTTAATGGTTAAGGTGAACTGGTTAATGGTTAAGGTGAACTGGTTAATGGTTAAGGTTAACTGGTTAATGGTTAAGGTGAACTGGTTAATGGTTAAGGTGAACGGGTTAATGGTTAAGGTGAACTGGTTAATGGTTAAGGTTAACTGGTTAATGGTTAAGGTGAACTGGTTAATGGTTAGGGTGAACTGGTTAATGGTTAAGGTAAACTGGTTAATGGTTAAGGTGAACTGGTTAATGGTTAAGGTTAACTGGTTAATGGTTAAGGTGAACTGGTTAATGGTTAAGGTTAACTGGTGAATGGTTAAGGTTAACTGGATAATGGTTAGGGTTAACTGGCTAATGGTTAAGGTTAACTGGTTAATGGTTAGGGTGAACTGGTTAATGGTTAAGGTGAACTGGTTAATGGTTAAGATGAACTGGTTAATGGTTAAGGTGAACTGGTTAATGGTTAAGAGGAACTGGTTAATGGTTAAGGTTAACTGGTTAATGGTTAAGGTGAACTGGTTAATGGTTAAGGTGAACTGGTTAATGATTAAGGTGAACTGGTTAATGGTTAAGATGAACTGGTTAATGGTTAAGATGAACTAGTTAATGGTTAGGGTGAACTGGTTAATGGTTAAGGTGAACTGGTTAATGGTTAAGATGAACTGGTTAATGGTTAAGGTGAACTGGTTAATGGTTAAGAGGAACTGGTTAATGGTTAAGGTGAACTGGTTAATGATTAAGGTGAACTGGTTAATGGTTAAGATGAACTGGTTAATGGTTAAGATGAACTGGTTAATGGTTAGGGGTGACCTGGTTAATGATTAATGAGACTGCTCAGTGTGGAGACCGTTATTTTGAGATGATTTCGGGGCTTTTAGTGTCCCCGCGGCCCGGTCCTCGACCAGGCCTCCACCCCCAGGAAGCAGCCCGTGACAGCTGACTAACACCCAGGTACCTATTTTACTGCTAGGTAACAGAAACAGGGTGAATAGGGTAAAAGAAACTCTGCCCATTGTTTCTCGCCGGCGCCTGGGATCGAACTCAGGTCCACAGGATCACAAGTCCAGCATGCTGTCCGCCCTCAGCTGTGCAGCCGGTGAGAACAACGGCTCCACGCCGTGCACAGTAGGGAGACCGTGCTCAGTGTGGAGACTGTGCTTAGTGTGCAGACTGTGCACAGTGAGGAGACTGCGCATAGTGTGGAGACTGTGCTTAGTGTGGAGACTGTGCTTAGTGTGGAGACTGTGCTTAGTGTGGAGACTGTGCACATTGTAAAGACTGTGCACAGTGTGGAGACTGTGCACATTGTTAAGACTGTGCTCAGTGTGGAGACTGTGCACATTGTAAAGACTGTGCTCAGTGGAGACTGTGCACATTGTAAAGACTGTGCTCAGTGTGGAGACTTTGCACATTGTGAAGACTGTGCACAGTGTGGAGACTGTGCACATTGTAAAGACTGTGCACAGTGTGGAGACTGTGCACATTGTAAAGACTGTGCACAGTGTGGAGACTGTGCACATTGTAAAGACTGTGCACAGTGTGAAGACTGTGCACAGTGTGGAGACTGTGCACATTGTAAAGACTGTGCAAAGTGTGGAGACTGTGCACATTGTAAAGACTGTGCACAGTGTGGAGACTGTGCACATTGTAAAGACTGTGCACAGTGTGGAGACTGCGCACATTGTTAAGACTGTGCTCAGTGTGGAGACTGTGCACATTGTAAAGACTGTGCACAGTGTGGAGACTGTGCACATTGTAAAGACTGTGCACAGTGTGGAGACTGTGCACATTGTAAAGACTGTGCACATTGTAAAGACTGTGCACAATGTGGACACTGTGCACAATGTGGAGACTGTGCTCAGTGTGGAGACTGTGCACAGTGTGGAGACTGTGCACATTGTAAAGACTGTGCTCAGTGTGGAGACTGCGCACATTGTTAAGACTGTGCTCAGTGTGGAGACTGTGCACATTGTAAAGACTGTGCTCAGTGGAGACTGTGCACATTGTAAAGACTGTGCTCAGTGTGGAGACTTTGCACATTGTGAAGACTGTGCACAGTGTGGAGACTGTGCACATTGTAAAGACTGTGCACAGTGTGGAGACTGTGCACATTGTAAAGACTGTGCACAGTGTGGAGACTGTGCACATTGTAAAGACTGTGCACAGTGTGGAGACTGTGCACATTGTAAAGACTGTGCACATTGTGAAGACTGTGCACAGTGTGGAGACTGTGCACATTGTAAAGACTGTGCACAGTGTGGAGACTGTGCACATTGTAAAGACTGTGCACAGTGTGGAGACTGTGCACATTGTAAAGACTGTGCACATTGTAAAGACTGTGCACAGTGTGGAGACTGCACAGTGTGGAGACTGTGCACATTGTAAAGACTGTGCACATTGTAAAGACTGTGCTCATTGTAAAGACTGTGCACATTGTAAAGACTGTGCACATTGTAAAGACTGTGCACAGTGTGGAGACTGTGCACATTGTAAAGACTGTGCACATTGTAAAGACTGTGCACATTGTAAAGACTGTGCACAGTGTGGAGACTGTGCACATTGTAAAGACTGTGCACATTGTAAAGACTGTGCACATTGTAAAGACTGTGCACATTGTAAAGACTGTGCACATTGTAAAGACTGTGCACATTGTAAAGACTGTGCACAGTGTGGAGACTGTGCACATTGTAAAGACTGTGCACATTGTAAAGACTGTGCACATTGTAAAGACTGTGCACAGTGTGGAGACTGTGCACATTGTAAAGACTGTGCACATTGTAAAGACTGTGCACATTGTAAAGACTGTGCACATTGTGAAGAGTGCACAGTGTGGAGACTGTGCACAGTGTGGAGACTGTGCACAGTGTGGAGACTGTGCACAGTGTGGAGACTGTGCACATTGTAAAGACTGTGCACAGTGTGGAGACTGTGCACATTGTGAAGAGTGCACAGTGTGGAGACTGTGCACATTGTAAAGACTGTGCACAGTGTGGAGACTGTGCACATTGTAAAGACTGTGCACAGTGTGGAGACTGTGCACAGTGTGGAGACTGTGCACAGTGTGGAGACTGTGCACAGTGTGGAGACTGTGCTGTCGGAAATTCTGACACTATTTACTAAACCATAACATAGGATGCAAGAGAAAATTTACAGTTTTTAGGTTAAATATATATCATATAAATATAATTAATTACGTTAGTTAACCCTTCTAAGAATTTGTGTTCGTGGCATATTTGTACTAGAAAATGAGGAGTATTCGTCGCCTGGCCCCAGAGGGGGTGGAATGTGCCGGCAGTTTATAGGTTAAATATATATTCAGGTTTATAACCAGTTCACAGTGTCGAAACTGTGAATCGTTTGATGACTGTGCAACGTGTAGAGACTGTGCACAGTGTAGAAATTGTGCAAAGTGTAGTGCTGTGCTCAGTGGGGAGACTGTGCTCATTGTAGAGACTGTGCTCAGTGTGGAGACTGTGTTCAGTGTAGAGACTGTGCTCAGTGTGGAGACTGTGCTCAGTGTGGAGACTGTGCTCAGTGTGGAGACTGTGCTCAGTGTGGAGACTGTGCTCAGTGTGGAGACTGTGCTCAGTGTGGAGACTGTGCTCAGTGTGGAGACTGTGCTCAGTGTGGAGACTGTGCTCAGTGTGGAGACTGTGTTCAGTGTAGAGACTGTGCTCAGTGTGGAGACTGTGCTCAGTGTGGAGACTGTGCTCAGTGTGGAGACTGTGCTCAGTGTGGAGACTGTGCTCAGTGTGGAGACTGTGCTCAGTGTGGAGACTGTGCTCAGTGTGGAGACTGTGCTCAGTGTGGAGACTGTGCTCAGTGTGGAGACTGTGCTCAGTGTGGAGACTGTGCACAGTGTGAAGACTGTGCACAATGTGGAGACTGTGCACAGTGTGGAGACTGTGCTCAGTCTGGAGACTGTGCTCAGTGTGGAGACTGTGCGTAGTGTGGAGACTGTGCACAGTATACAGACTGTGCTCAGTGTGGAGACTGTGCTCAGTGAAGAGACTGTGCACAGTGCGGAGACTGTGCTCAGGGTGGAAACTGTGCACGGTGTGGAGACTGTGCTCAGTGTGGAGACTGTGCTCAGTGAAGAGACTGTGCACAGTGCGGAGACTGTGCTCAGGGTGGAAACTGTGCACGGTGTGAAGACTGTGCTCAGTGTGGAGACTGTGCTCAGTGTGGAAACTGTGCTCAGTGAAGAGACTGTGCACAGTGCGGAGACTGTGCTCAGGGTGGAAACTGTGCACGGTGTGGAGACTGTGCTCAGTGTGGAGACTGTGCTAAGTGTAGAGACTGTGCTCAGTGTGGAGACTGTGCGCAGTGTGAAGACTGTGCTCAGTGTGGAGACTGTGCACACTTTGTAGACTGAGCACCGTGTGTAGGCTGAGGACAGTGTCGAGACTGTGCACAGTGTAGAAACTTCGTAGTATAGAGACTGTGGACTGTGTGTGAAGATTGTGCACCTTGCAAAGAATGTGCACCGTGTGAATACGGTGCAGTGTGGAGATTGTGCACTATGTAGACACTGTGCACAGTGTGGAGACTGTACTGTGTGGGGACTGTGCGACGAGTGGAAACTGAGCACTGTGTGGAGACTGTGTACAGTGTCTAAACTATTCACTATATATGTATATATATATATATATATATATATATATATATATATATATATATATATATATATATATATATATATATATATATATATATACATATATATATATATATATATACATATATATATATACATATATATATATATATATATATGTCGTACCTAATAGCCAGAACGCACTTCTCAGCCTACTATGCAAGGCTCGATTTGCCTAATAAGCCAAGTTTTCCTGAATTAATATATTTTCTCTAATTTTTTTCTTATGAAATGATAAAGCTACCCATTTCATTATGTATGAGGTCAATTTTTTTTTATTGGAGTTAAAGTTAACGTAGATATATCACCGAACCTAACCAACCCTACCTAACCTAACCTAACCTATCTTTATAGGTTAGGTTAGGTTAGGTAACCGAAAAAGTTAGGTTAGGTTAGGTTAGGTAGGTTAGGTAGTCGAAAAACAATTGATTCATGAAAACTTGGTTTATTAGGCAAATCGGGCTTTGCATAGTAGGCCGAGAAGTGCATTCTGGCTACTAGGAACGTCATATATATATATATATATATATATATATATATATATATATATATATATATATATATATATATATATATATATATATATATATATACATATATATATATATATATATATATATATACATATATATACATATATATATATATATATATATATATATATATATATATATATATATATATATATATATATATATATATATATATATGTCGTACCTAGTAGCCAGAACTCACTTCTCAGCCTACTATGCAAGGCCCGATTTGCCTAATAAGCCAAGTTTTCATGAATTAATGTTTTTTCGTCTACCTAACCTACCTAACCTAACCTAACCTAGCTTTTTTTGGCTACCTAACCTAACCTTACCTATATATATAGGTTAGGTTAGGTTAGGTAGGGTTGGTTAGGTTCGGTCATATATCTACGTTAATTTTAACTCCAATAAAAAAAATTGACCTGATACATAGTGAAAAGGGTAGCTTTATCATTTCATAAGAAAAAAATTATAGTAAATATATTAATTCAGGAAAACTTGGCTTATTAGGCAAATCGGGCCTTGAATAGTAGGCTGAGAAGTGAGTTCTGGCTACTAGGTACGACATATATATATATATATATATATATATATATATATATATATATATATGCGAACAAGCCTGAATGGTCCCCAGGACTATATGCGAATGAAAACTCACACCCCAGAAGTGACTCGAACCCATACTCCCAGAAGCAACGCAACTGGTAACTACAGGGCGCCTTAATCCGCTTGACCATCACGGCCGTCAAAAGGAAGTGATAGCCGAGGCTATTTGAGCCACTTCCCCGACGGCAACTCGGATGGTAATCTTGGGCATAGCATTTCACCAAATCACCTCATTCTTTGGGGCACACGTGAGGAACACAAATGCGAACAAGCCTGAATGGTCCCCAGGACTATATGCGAATGAAAACTCACACCCCAGAAGTGACTCGAACCCATACTCCCAGAAGCAACGCAACTGGTAACTACAGGGCGCCTTAATCCGCTTGACCATCACGGCCGTCAAAAGGAAGTGATAGCCGAGGCTATTTGAGCCACTTCCCCGACGGCAACTCGGATGGTAATCTTGGGCATAGCATTTCACCAAATCACCTCATTCTTTGGGGCACACGTGAGGAACACAAATGCGAACAAGCCTGAATGGTCCCCAGGACTATATGCGAATGAAAACTCACACCCCAGAAGTGACTCGAACCCATACTCCCAGAAGCAACGCAACTGGTAACTACAGGGCGCCTTAATCCGCTTGACCATCACGGCCGTCAAAAGGAAGTGATAGCCGAGGCTATTTGAGCCACTTCCCCGACGGCAACTCGGATGGTAATCTTGGGCATAGCATTTCACCAAATCACCTCATTCTTTGGGGCACACGTGAGGAACACAAATGCGAACAAGCCTGAATGGTCCCCAGGACTATATGCGAATGAAAACTCACACCCCAGAAGTGACTCGAACCCATACTCCCAGAAGCAACGCAACTGGTAACTACAGGGCGCCTTAATCCGCTTGACCATCACGGCCGTCAAAAGGAAGTGATAGCCGAGGCTATTTGAGCCACTTCCCCGACGGCAACTCGGATGGTAATCTTGGGCATAGCATTTCACCAAATCACCTCATTCTTTGGGGCACACGTGAGGAACACAAATGCGAACAAGCCTGAATGGTCCCCAGGACTATATGCGAATGAAAACTCACACCCCAGAAGTGACTCGAACCCATACTCCCAGAAGCAACGCAACTGGTAACTACAGGGCGCCTTAATCCGCTTGACCATCACGGCCGTCAAAAGGAAGTGATAGCCGAGGCTATTTGAGCCACTTCCCCGACGGCAACTCGGATGGTAATCTTGGGCATAGCATTTCACCAAATCACCTCATTCTTTGGGGCACACGTGAGGAACACAAATGCGAACAAGCCTGAATGGTCCCCAGGACTATATGCGAATGAAAACTCACACCCCAGAAGTGACTCGAACCCATACTCCCAGAAGCAACGCAACTGGTAACTACAGGGCGCCTTAATCCGCTTGACCATCACGGCCGTCAAAAGGAAGTGATAGCCGAGGCTATTTGAGCCACTTCCCCGACGGCAACTCGGATGGTAATCTTGGGCATAGCATTTCACCAAATCACCTCATTCTTTGGGGCACACGTGAGGAACACAAATGCGAACAAGCCTGAATGGTCCCCAGGACTATATGCGAATGAAAACTCACACCCCAGATGTGACTCGATAGTCAAGCGGATTAAGGCGCCCTGTAGTTACCAGTTGCGTTGCTTCTGGGAGTATGGGTTCGAGTCACTTCTGGGGTGTGAGTTTTCATTTGCATATAGTCCTGGGGACCATTCAGGCTTGTTCGCATTTGTGTTCCTCACGTGTGCCCCAAAGAATGAGGTGATTTGGTGAAATGCTATGCCCAAGATTACCATCCGAGTTGCCGTCGGGGAAGTGGCTCAAATAGCCTCGGCTATCACTTCCTTTTGACGGCCGTGATGGTCAAGCGGATTAAGGCGCCCTGTAGTTACCAGTTGCGTTGCTTCTGGGAGTATGGGTTCGAGTCACTTCTGGGGTGTTGAGTTTTCATTCGCATATAGTCCTGGGGACCATTCAGGCTTGTTCGCATTTGTGTTCCTCACGTGTGCCCCAAAGAATGAGGTGATTTGGTGAAATGCTATGCCCAAGATTACCATCCGAGTTGCCGTCGGGGAAGTGGCTCAAATAGCCTCGGCTATCACTTCCTTTTGACGGCCTTGATGGTCAAGCGGCATATATATATATATATATATATATATATATATATATATATATATATATATATATATATATATATATATATATATACATATATATATATATATATATATATATATATATATATATATATATATATATATATATACATATATATATATATATATATATATATATATATATATATATATATATATATATGTATATATATATATATATATATATATATATATATATATATATATATATATATATATATATATATATATAGTAGTAGGCATCCTTCAGTCTCGGGAGACTATGGAGTTGCTCCCTAGTTGTCAATCCTGGTGCAGCGTCTGGTGTGACTGATGAGGCCAATCCGAGAGTGGCAGTCCATCCCACACCGAGCACAAACGAAGTCCGATTCTGGTCTGTCTTCCTGGTTACCGGCTTTCCTTCTCTGTCTCTTTGCCTCCGATTCCTTGGCAAGTGACTCCTCGAACTTGGAGAGACCTCGTTGAACAGACTGCCTCCAGGCTGAACGGTCTGCAGCCAGTGTCTCCCATATAGCAAGATCGACGTCCATGGCTTTCAGGTCCCACAATGCTGAAACAGAGACGAATGCGCTGGCTCGGGCACGTTGTGCGAATGGGCGACGGCAGGATCCCCAAGGATCTCCTGTATGGAGAGCTGAGGCAGGGAAAGCGTCCAGTAGGCAAGCCCCAGCTACGGTACAAAGACATATATATATATATATATATATATATATATATATATATATATATATATATATATATATATATATATATATATATATATATATATATATATATATATATATATATATATATATATATATATATATATATATATATGGAGAATTGATCTTTGAATTACCATCAACAGTGAAAAGAAACGTAAGAAAGATAGAGAAAATTCGTGTTAGAATTATTAATCTTACTTTTTCGGTCATATTTAATCTTAAATATATATATATATATATATATATATATATATATATATATATATATATATATATATATATATATATATATATATATATATACATATATATATATATATATATATATTTAAGATTAAATATGACCGAAAAAGTAAGATTAATAATTCTAACACGAATTTTCTCTATCTTTCTTACGTTTCTTTTCACTGTTGATGGTAATTCAAAGATCAATTCTCCAAAATTCATTTTTATTTCTAGTCTGACGCGACACTTGAGCGCGTTTCGTAAAACTTATTACATTTTCAAAGACTTTAGCTTACACATACACAACTGAATAGAACTTACACATCTTCGATTTGTTTATATCTACATTTGAGTGAGGTGGATGGGGTGAGGTGTATTAATAGGGTATTAAATTCCTAAACACAAGACAGAACACGAAACAATGGGTATTGAATGGAAGTGATTTGTAGAAAGCCTATTGGTCCATATTTCTTGATGCTTCTATATTGGAGCGGAGTCTTGACGTGGGTAGAATATAGTTGAGCATTAATTGGCTGTTGATTGCTGTTGATTGGCTGTTGATTGGTCCATATTTCTTGATGCTTCTATATTGGAGGGGAGTCTCGAAGTGGGTAGAATATAGTTGTGCATTAATTGGCTGTTGATTGCTGGTGTTGACTTTTTGATGTGTAGTGCCTAGCAGACGTCAAGCCGCCTGCTATCGCTGTATCTATCGATGATTTCTGTGTTGTTTGCTAAGATTTCTCTGGTGATGGTTTGTTTGTGGGAAGAGATTATATGTTCCTTAATGGAGCCCTGTTGCTTATGCATCGTTAAACGCCTGGAAAGAGATGTTGTTGTCTTGCCTATATACTGGGTTTTTTGAGGCTTACAGTCCCCAAAAGAGCATTTGAAGGCATAGACGACGTTGGTCTCTTTTAAAGCGTTCTGCTTTGTGTCTGGAGAGTTTCTCATGAGTAGGCTGGCCGTTTTTCTGGTTTTATAGTAAATCGTCAGTTGTATCTACTGATTTTTGTCTGTAGGGATAACGTTTCTACTGACAATATCTTTCAGGACCCTTTCCTCCGTTTTATGGGCTGTGGAAAAGAAGTTCCTGTAAAATAGTCTAATAGGTGTTGTGTTAGTTGTCTCTTCAGAGGTTGCATGGCGTTTCACTTTCCTTCTTATGATGTCTTCCAAGAAACCATTGGAGAAGCCGTTGTGGACTAGGACCTGCCTCACCCTACAGAGTTCTTCGTCGACTTGCTTCCATTCTGAGCTGTGGCTGAGGGCACGTCGACAGAAGCGTTAACAACACTCCTCTTGTACCTGTCCGGGCTGTCACTGTTGGCATTCAGGCACATTCCTATGTTTGTTTCCTTAGTGTAGACTGCAGTGTGGAAAACTCCGCTCCTTTCCATGACTGCTACATCTAGAAAGGGCAGCTTCCCATCCTTCTCCATCTCGTAAGTGAAACGCAACACAGAATTCTGCTCAAATGCCTCGTTCAGCTCCTGCAGATGTCTGACATCAGGTACCTGTGTAAAAATGTCGTCAACATACCTGCAGTATATGGCCGGTTTCAAGTTCATGTCGACTAAGACTTTTTGCTCGATGGTACCCATGTAGAAGTTTGCAAACAGGACACCTAGAGGAGAACCCATGGCGACCCCATCTACTTGCTTATACATGTGTCCATCCAGGCTCAAGAAGGGTACCTCTTTAGTACAAGCTTGGAGTAGTTTCCTTAGACTGTTTTCTGTTATGTCAAGAAGAGTTCAGGCCGGATCACGGTACTCTCTGTCGGCTATCATCCCGATTGTTTCATCCACAGGTACGTTGGTAAACAGAGATTCTACGTCCAACGAGGCTCTTATCCCTAAGGCAAGTGTTCCCCGCAGCAAGTCAACAAATTCCTTTGGAGACTTCAGGCTGAAGGCGCAAGGGACATAAGGAGTCAGAAAGCCGTTGAGTCGTTTCGCCAGTCTGTACGTGGGTGTGGGTATCTGGCTGATGATTGGCCGAAGTGGGTTTCCAGGCTTGTGTGTCTTGACATTTCCATACACATATCCAGGTTTCTGTTCCCAACAATCTTTGGCAGGTGGAGTCCAGATTTCTTGGCGTTCACAGTTTCGATCAATTTGTTGACCTTTGCTTTCAGTTCGGCTGTAGTGTCCTCGTTACCCATTTGGAATTTAGTTTGGTCAGAGAGTATGAGGTTCATTTTCGCCAGATATTCGTCTTTTTTAAGAATCACGTATATTGGCGACTTGTCGCCTCTCCTGACAACTATCTCCTTGTTCTCACGAAGGCTCTTAGCTGCCGCTTTGAGCTCGGGGGACAGTATGGTGCTTCTGTAATTGCCTCGATTCTTTCCTCCTTCCGCAATAAGTTCTGCTTGTAAGGTATCTTTGGTGGTGACCTTCTTTTGTCCTTCGAGGTCGATATGTCGTCCAACAGAATCTCCAACTCCACTTTTTATAAACTGTCACGTTATGTCCAGACCGAGTGAGATGGCTCAGAAAGTGGAGTTGGAGATTCTGTTGGACGACATATTCGTTTGACGTAGAATCTCTGTTTACCAACGTACCTGTGGATGAAACAATCGGGATGATAGCCGACAGAGTGCACCGTGATCCGGCCTGTACTCCTCTTGACATACCAGAAAACAGTCTAAGGAAACTACTCCAAGCTTGTACTAAAGAGGCACCCTTCTTGAGCCCGGATGGACACATGTATAAGCAAGTAGATGGGGTCGCCATGGGTTCTCCCCTAGGTGTCCAGTTTGCAAACTTCTACATGGGTACCATCGAGCAAAAAGTCTTAATCGGCATGAACTTGAAACCGGCCATATACTGCAGGTATGTTGACGACATTTTTACACAGGTACCTGATGTCAGACATCTGCAGGAGCTGAAGAAGGCATTTGAGCAGAATTCTGTGTTGCGTTTCACTTACTAGATGGAGAAGGATGGGAAGCTGCCCTTTCTAGATGTAACAGTCATGGAAAGGAGCGGAGTTTTCCACACTGCAGTCTACACTAAGGAAACAAACATAGGATTGTGCCTGAATGCCAACAGCGACTGCCCGGACAGGTACAAGAGGAGTGTTGTTAACGCTTATGTCGACCGTGCCCTCAGCCACAGCTCAGAATGGAAGCAAGTCGACGAAGAACTCTGTAGGGTGAGGCAGGTCCTAGTCAACAATGGCTTCTCCAATGGTTTCGTGGAAGACATCATAAGAAGGAAAGTGAAACGCCATGCAACCTCTGAAGAGACAACTAACACAACACCTATACCCCCTATTAGACTATTTTACAGGAACTTCTTCTCCACAGCCCATAAAACGGAGGAGAGGGTCCTGAAAGATATTGTCAGTATAAACGTTATCCCTACAGACAAAAATCAGAGGATACAACTGACGATTTACTATAAAACCAGAAAAACGGCCAGCCTACTCATGAGAAACTCTCCAGACACAAAGGTGAACGCTTTAAAAAAGACCAACGTCGTCTATGCCTTCAAATGCCCTCTTGGGGACTGTAAGCCTCAAAAAAACCCAGTATATAGGCAAGACAACAACATCTCTTTCCAGGCGTTTAACGATGCATAAGCAACAGGGCTTCATTAAGGAACATATAATCTCTTCCCACAAACAAACCATCACCAGAGAAATCTTAGCAAACAACACAGAAATCATCGATAGATACAGCGATAGCAGGCGGCTTGACGTCTGCTAGGCACTACACATCAAGAAGTCAACACCAGCAATCAACAGCCAATTAATGAACAACTATATTCTACCCACTTCGAGACTCCGCTCCAATATAAAAGCATCAGGAAATATGGACCAATAGGCTTTCTACAATTACTTCCATTCAATACCCATTGTTTCGTGTTCTGTCTTGTGTTGATGAAATTAATACCCTATTAATGCCACCTCTTGTTCTGTCTTGTGTTGATGAAATTAATACCCTAATAATGCCACCTCACCCCATCCACCTCACTCAAATGTAGATATAAACAAAATAAGAGATGCGTAAGTTGTATTCAGTTGTGTATTTGTAAACTAAAGTCTTTGAAAATGTAATAAGTTTTACGAAACGCGCTCGTGTCGCGTCAGACTAGAAATAAAAATGAATTTTGGAGAATTGATTTTTGAATTACCTCCAACAGTGAAAAGAAATGTACGAAAGATTGAGAAAATTCGTGTTAGAATTATTAATCTTACTTTTTCGGTCATATTTAATAATATATATATATATACATATATATATATATATATATATATATATATATATATATATATATATATATATATATATATATATATATTTATATATATATATATATATATATATATATATATATATATATATATATATATATATATATATATATATATATATATATATATATATATATATATATATATATATATATATATATATATATATATATATATATATATATGTGTGTGTGTATATCACGAAAATAAACACGTGATTAAGAATGTGACAATGTCAGACCACGGAGGAAAAATGAAACAATATTTGACCTTCTGAAGATGTATTTAATATACGAAAGTACTTAAGGAAATTTCATGTTTCATTTTTCCTCCGTGGTCTGACATTGTCATATATATATATATATATATATATATATATGTCGTACCTAGTAGCCAGAACGCACTTCTCAGCCTACTATGCAAGGCCCGATTTGCCTAATAAGCCAAGTTTTCATGAATTAATTGTTTTTCGACTACCTAACCTACCTAACCTAACCTAACCTAACTTTTTCGGCAACCTAACCCAACCTAACCTATAAAGATAGGTTAGGTTAGGTTAGGTAGGGTTGGTTAGGTTCGGTCATATATCTACGTTAATTTTAACTCCAATAAAAAAAAATTACCTCATACATAATGAAATGGGTAGATTTATCATTTCATAAGAAAAAAAATAGAGAAAATATATTAATTCAGGAAAACGTGGCTTATTAGGCAAATCGGGCCTTGCATAGTAGGCCGAGAAGTGCATTCTGGCTACTAGGTACGACATATATATATGTATATATATATATATATATATATATATATATATATATATGCGAACAAGCCTGAATGGTCCCCAGGACAATATGCAACTGAAAACTCACACCCCAGAAGTGACTCGAACCCATACTCCCAGATGCCACGCAACTGGTATGTACAAGACGCCTTAATCCACTTGACCATCACGACCGGACTAATGAGGTGATAGCCGAGGCTATTTGAACCACCCCACCGCCGGCACTCGGATAGTAATCTTGGGCATAGCATTTTACCAAATCACCTCATTCTTTGGGGCACACGTGAGGAACACAAATGCGAACAAGCCTGAATGGTCCCCAGGACAATATGCAACTGAAAACTCACACCCCAGGAGTGACTCGAACCCATACTCCCAGATGCCACGCAACTGGTATGTACAAGACGCCTTAATCCACTTGACCATCACGACCGGACTAATGAGGTGATAGCCGAGGCTATTTGAACCACCCCACCGCCGGCACTCGGATAGTAATCTTGGGCATAGCATTTTACCAAATCACCTCATTCTTTGGGGCACACGTGAGGAACACAAATGCGAACAAGCCTGAATGGTCTCCAGGACAATATGCAACTGAAAACTCACACCCCAGAAGTGACTCGAACCCATACTCCCAGATGCCACGCAACTGGTATGTACAAGACGCCTTAATCCACTTGACCATCACGACCGGACTAATGAGGTGATAGCCGAGGCTATTTGAACCACCCCACCGCCGGCACTCGGATAGTAATCTTGGTCAAAGCATTTTACCAAATCACCTCATTCTTTGGGGCACACGTGAGGAACACAAATGCGAACAAGCCTGAATGGTCCCCAGGACAATATGCAACTGAAAACTCACACCCCAGAAGTGACTCGAACCCATACTCCCAGATGCCACGCAACTGGTATGTACAAGACGCCTTAATCCACTTGACCATCACGACCGGACTAATGAGGTGATAGCCGAGGCTATTTGATAAAATGCTATGCCCAAGATTACTATCCGAGTGCCGGTGGTGGGGTGGTTCAAATAGCCTTGGCTATCACCTCATTAGTCCGGTCGTGATGGTCAAGTGGATTAAGGCGTCTTGTACATACCAGTTGCGTGGCATCTGGGAGTATGGGTTCGAGTCACTTCTGGGGTGTGAGTTTTCAGTTGCATATTGTCCTGGGGACCATTCAGGCTTGTTCGCATTTGTGTTCCTCACGTGTGCCCCAAAGAATGAGGTGATTTGGTAAAATGCTATGCCCAAGATTACTATCCGAGTGCCGGCGGTGGGGTGGTTCAAATTGCCTCGGCTATCACCTCATTAGTCCGGTCGTGATGGTCAAGTGGATTAAGGCGTCTTGTACATACCAGTTGCGTGGCATCTGGGAGTATGGGTTCGAGTCACTTATGGGGTGTGAGTTTTCAGTTGCATATTGTCCTGGGGACCATTCAGGCTTGTTCGCATTTGTGTTCCTCACGTGTGCCCCAAAGAATGAGGTGATTTGGTAAAATGCTATGCCCAAGATTACTATCCGAGTGCCGGCGGTGGGGTGGTTCAAATAGCCTCGGCTATCACCTCATTAGTCCGGTCGTGATGGTCAAGTGGATTAAGGCGTCTTGTACATACCAGTTGCGTGGCATCTGGGAGTATGGGTTTGAGTCACTTCTGGGGTGTGAGTTTTCAGTTGCATATTGTCCTGGGGACCATTCAGGCTTGTTCGCATTTGTGTTCCTCACGTGTGCCCCAAAGAATGAGGTGATTTGGTAAAATGCTATGCCCAAGATTACTATCCGAGTGCCGGCGGTGGGGTGGTTCAAATAGCCTCGGCTATCACCTCATTAGTCCGGTCGTGATGGTCAAGTGGATTAAGGCGTCTTGTACATACCAGTTGCGTGGCATCTGGGAGTATGGGTTCGAGTCACTTCTGGGGTGTGAGTTTTCAGTTGCATATTGTCCTGGGGACCATTCAGGCTTGTTCGCATTTGTGTTCCTCACGTGTGCCCCAAAGAATGAGGTGATTTGGTAAAATGCTATGCCCAAGATTACTATCCGAGTGCCGGCGGTGGGGTGGTTCAAATAGCCTCGGCTATCACCTCATTAGTCCGGTCGTGATGGTCAAGTGGATTAAGGCGTCTTGTACATACCAGTTGCGTGGCATCTGGGAGTATGGGTTCGAGTCACTTCTTGGGGTGTGAGTTTTCAGTTATATATATATATATATATATATATATATATATATATATATATATATATATATATATATATATATATATATATATATATAAGCTGGTTTCCAAGACTCCCTCCTGGAGGACATCAGAAAAATCCAGGAGCAAGGTGCAGTTTTAGGCCTCACCCTGAACCCTTCTAAATGTGTAATAATATGTTCCAACCAGGGCATCGTAGAGAGAATAGAGGGTCTTCTGCCAAATATCCATAAAACTAAACCTGAAGACAGCACACTCCTAGGAGCTCCCCTGGGGTTGAAAGCCATCGATGAGGTCCTTGATAAGAAAATTCGCGACCTTAAGAGGATGGATGGGAGGATTGAGGATATTGATGCTCATGATGCACTCTACTTCATCACCAGATGTCTGTCCCTCCCCAGGTTAACCTACTTTCTGAGGTGTTCACCATCTTACAGTAGCCAAAAACTAAGTGAGTATGACCGGTTACTGAAATCAATGCTAGAAAAAGCCCTTAACCTTTCTCTCGATGACCTACAGTGGAAACAAACCTCTCTTCCCGTAAGACTTGGGGGCCTCGGAGTTCGAACAGCAACGCAAATCGCTGTTCCAGCCTTCCTGTCCTCCTTATCAGCATCCGACGACCTTGTGAAGGAAATTCTACCTGCCCACTTACATCAGCTGGCAGGTGTACATGATCCCAATTTTACACGCTGTGCCACAGAGTGGGCCTCTCGTGCAGGCCAATCACCTCAACCACCATCCCCAAAAGCCCACAAGCAATCCAGCTGGGATGGCCCCATTGTAGACCAAGTTGCTGCAGAGTGCCTGGGTGCTGCAACAACACAACACGACATTGCTCGCCTCACAGTAGTAGCAGCACCACATGCAGGGAATTATGAAGCATTCATTAATATGAGCATTCATTTAGGTCCCTTAACTCGACGTTTGGTTCATCCAACAGCGCCAGTTCTGCTAACCAAAAATGGCCCACTTGATACTCAGATGCTTCTATATTGGAGCGGAGTCTTGAAGTGGGTAGAATATAGTTGTGCATTAATTGGCTGTTGATTGCTGGTGTTGACTTCTTGATGTGTAGTGCCTCGCAAACGTCAAGCCGCCTGCTATCGCTGTATCTATCGATGATTTCTGTGTTGTTTACTAGGATTTCTCTGTCGATGGTTTGGTTGTGGGAGGAGATTATATGTTCCTTAATGGAGCCCTGTTGCTTATGCATAAGCAACAGGGCTCCATTAAGGAACATATAATCTCTTCCCACAACCAAACCATCGCCAGAGAAATCCAAGTAAACAACACAGAAATCATCGATAGATACAGCGATAGCAGGCGGCTTGACGTTTGCGAGGCACTACACATCAAGAAGTCAACACCAGCAATCAACAGCCAATTAATGCACAACTATATTCTACCCACCTCAAGACTCCGCTCCAATATAGAAGCATCAAGAAATATGGACCAATAGGCTTTCTACAATCACTTCTATTCAATACCCATTGTTTCGTGTTCTGTCTTGTGTTGATGAAATTAATACCTTATCAAATACCACCTCACCCCATCCACCTCACTGAAATATATATATATATATAAATATATATATATATATATATATATACATATATATATATATATATATATATATATATATATATATATATATATATATATATATATATGTCGTACCTAGTAGCCAGAACGCACTTCTCAGCCTACTATGCAAGGCCCGATTTGCCTAATAAGCCAAGTTTTCCTGAATTAATATATTCTCTCAATTTTTTTTCTTATGAAATGATAAACCTACCCAATTCATTATGTATGACGTCATTTTTTTTTATTGAAGTTAAAATTAACGTAGATATATGACCGAACCTAACCAACCCTACCTAACCTAACCTAACCTATCTTTATAGGTTAGGTTAGGTTAGGTAGCCGAAAAAGTTAGGTTAGGTTAGGTTAGGTAGGTTAGGTAGTCGAAAAAACATTAATTCATGAAAACTTGGCTTATTAGGCAAATCGGGCCTTGCATAGTAGGCTGAGAAGTGCGTTCTGGCTACTAGGTACGACATATATATATATATATATATATATATATATATATATATATATATATATATATATATATATATATATATATATATATATATATATATATATATATATATATATATATATATATATATATATATATATGTCGTACCTAGTAGCCAGAACTCACTTCTCAGCCTACTATTCAAGGCCCGATTTGCCTAATAAGCCAAGTTTTCCTGAATTAATATATTTACTATAATTTTTTTCTTATGAAATGATAAAGCAACCCTTTTCTCTATGTATGAGGTCATTTTTTTTTTATTGGAGTTAAAATTAACGTAGATATATGACCGAACCTAACCAACCCTACCTAATCTAACCTAACCTATATTTATAGGTAAGGTTAGGTTAGGTAGCCAAAAAAAGCTAGGTTAGGTTATGTTAGGTAGGTTAGGTAGACGAAAAAACATTAATTCATGAAAACTTGGCTTATTAGGCAAATCGGGCCTTGAATAGTAGGCTGAGAAGTGCGTTCTGGCTATTAGGTACGACATATATATATATATATATATATATATATATATGTATATATATATATGTCGTACCTAGTAGCCAGAACTCACTTCTCAGCCTACTATACAAGGCCCGATTTGCCTAATAAGCCAAGTTTTCATGAATTAATGTTTTTTCGTCTACCTAACCTAACCTAACCTAGCTTTTTTTGGCTACCTAACCTAACCTTACCTATAAATATAGGTTAGGTTAGGTTAGGTAGGGTTGGTTAGGTTCGGTCATATATCTACGTTAATTTTAACTCCAATAAAAATAAATTGACCTCATACATAGTGAAAAGGGAAGCTTTATCATTTCATAAGAAAAAAATTATAGTAAAAATATTAATTCAGGAAAACTTGGCTTATTAGGCAAACCGGGTCTTGAATAGTAGGCTGAGAAGTGCGTTCTGGCTATTAGGTACGACATATATATATATATATATATATATATATATATATATATATATATATATGTCGTACCTAGTAGCCAGAACTCACTTCTCAGCCTACTATTCAAGGCCCGATTTGCCTAATAAGCCAAGTTTTTCTGAATTAATATATTTACTATAATTTTTTTCTTATGAAATGATAAAGCAACCCTTTTCTCTATGTATGAGGTCATTTTTTTTTTATTGGAGTTAAAATTAACGTAGATATATGACCGAACCTAACCAACCCTACCTAACCTAACCTAACCTATATTTATAGGTAAGGTTAGGTTAGGTAGCCAAAAAAAGCTAGGTTAGGTTAGGTTAGGTAGGTTAGGTAGACGAAAAAAACATTAATTCATGAAAACTTGGCTTATTAGGCAAATCGGGCCTTGAATAGTAGGCTGAGAAGTGCGTTCTGGCTGTTAGGTACGACATATATATATATATATATATATATATATATATATATATATATATATATATATATATATATATATATATATATATATATATATATATATATGTCGTACCTAGTAGCCAGAACGCACTTCTCAGCCTACTATGCAAGGCCCGATTTGCCTAATAAGCCAAGTTTTCATGAATTAATTGTTTTTCGGCAACCTAACCTACCTAACCTAACCTAACCTAACTTTTTCGGCTACCTAACCTAGTCTAACCTATAAAGATAGGTTAGGTTAGGTTAGGTAGGGTTGGTTAGGTTCGGACATATATCTACGTTAATTTTAACTCCAATAAAAAAACAATTACCTCATACATAATGAAATGGGTAGCTTTATCATTTCATAAGAAAAAAATTAGAGAAAATATATTAATTCAGTAAAACTTGGCTTATTAGGCAAATCAGGCCTTGAATAGTAGGCCGAGAAGTGCGTTCTGGCTACTAGGTACGACATATATATATATATATATATATATATATATATATATATATATATATATATATATATATATATATATATATATATATATATATATATATATATATAGATAGATATCTATATATATATATATATATATATATATATATATATATATATATATATATATATATATATATATATGTCGTACCTAGTAGCCAGAACGCACTTCTCGGCCTACTATGCAAGGCTCGATTTGCCTAATAGGCCAAGTTTTCCTGAATTAATATATCTTCTCTAATTTTTTTCTTATGAAATGATAAAGCTACCCATTTCATTATGTATGAGGTCAATTTTTTTTTATTTAAGTTAAAATTAACGTAGATATATGACCGAACCTAACCAACCCTACCTAACCTAACCTAACCTATCTTTATAGGTTAGGTTAGGTTAGGTAGCCGAAAAAGTTAGGTTAGGTTAGGTTAGGTAGGTTAGGTAGTCGAAAAACAATTCATTCATGAAAACTTGGCTTATTAGGCAAAACGGGCCTTGAATAGTAGGCTGAGAAGTGCGTTCTGGCTACTAGGTACGACATATGTATATATATATATATATATATATATATATATATATATATATATATATATATATATATATATGTCGTACCTAATAGCCAGAACGCACTTCTCAGCCTACTATTCAAGGCCCGATTTGCCTAATAAGCCAAGTTTTCATGAATTAATGTTTTTTCGTCTACCTAACCTACCTAACCTAACCTAACCTAGCTTTTTTTGGCTACCTAACCTAACCTTACCTATAAATATAGGTTAGGTTAGGTTAGGTAGGGTTGGTTAGGTTCGGTCATATATCTACGTTAATTTTAACTCCAATAAAAAAAAATTGACCTCATACATAATGAAATGGGTAGCTTTATCATTTCATAAGAAAAAAATTAGAGAAAATATAGTAATTCAGGAAAACTTGGCTTATTAGGCAAATCGGGCCTTGAATAGTAGGCTGAAAAGTGAGTTCTGGCTACTAGGTACGACATATATATATATATATATATATATATATATATATATATATATATATATATATATATATATATATATATATATATATATATATATATATATATATATATATATATATATATATATATATATATATATATATGTAATTGTTCAATATTAAAACCACAATAGAATGCCATGAAGAGTTAAAGTATTCTTCTTAACAGGAATATAGTTATCAAATGAAATTTTGTGATGTGATGGCCATAATCTGGGCTTGGTAGGAGCGACGCCCGCCAGCGTAAACACAACACACCCCGAATGGGACTCCTGGTTCAACCTTGACGCCGAGCGGACGTCTGGATACCTCCTTCGCCTGGGAGCCGCCGGATCACGTCCTGTTTTCGCGTTTTGGCTTTGCTACTGCCGTTTGGCATCCCTATTCAACGGTCCGATTGTATGACGCCTGACGCACATATCGCCTTGAGTCACGGGATTGTTGATAGATTTTTTTTTGTGGCATGTTCTGACTGGTTCTCCCGGCGGGGTGACGGTGTTCGGGGACCTGCTTGGCCGAGAGGTGCCGGGGGTTGGTGGGTCTTGGTGGGGTCCTGGTGTGCCTTCAGTCGTGGTGGGTGGCCGGCTTTTGCTCTGCCGGAGGACATTGGATGACTATTGCGTTTTAGTTGGGGGCCGTGTGTTGGTTTTGCTACCTGGTTTTCTCTGTGTGGGGCGCGGCCGGTGCTTGTCACACTGAGGGACTCCTGGGGTTCTACAATCATCTGCCCGTTTGCGGTTTTTTCGCCACATGGCGTATTAGTTTCAAGTGATTGGCGTCACTAGCTTCACGATTAAGTTTGGCGTTTCACTTTTCCTGGCTTCGCGATTAACCCATCACGGGTACGCCGGGGCGCTTCCGATCCCACGATCGTCGTCGCCCTTAAATCAACAACAACAACAACACCCCGAATGCCCACAAACATGATTGAACGAACAAAACACAAGACTTTTGCCACTTTTTGGATAAACTCCTTTTACATTTATTATGTGATAGTTATACTTGTATTTAATAATAAATATGATAGGTAAGCGCCTAATATGTAATATTAATGAATAAAAATGAAGACTGAAGCCACACGCCTGTCTGTGCATGTTTTTTCTGTAAAAGTATTTTGGGCGCTAATGTACTTGAATGCTAACCTGCGTTAACAACTGTTCTCGCCTACAAGCATTAGAATTAGTGAAACGAATTTATATACTTATATACAAGAAGATACATTTTGTTGAGAGAGTACATACCATTGGTATTCATACAGTCTTTTAAAGCTACTAACACGCAAAGGCTTTCGGGCATGTTTAGACCTGCCCAAAACCTGCCCATTTATTTTTAACAATTACCAATAATAACAATATTTATTATTTATATACAAGATGGCACAATGGGTTTGTGAGATTACATAATATGGGTATTTGTACATTTTTGCAAAGCCAGAAGCACGCATAGTGTTTCGGGTGAAGTTGCATATCTTATATACTAAAATTTGGGGAGTTATATTGATTATACTTGATTCTTGTCTTTATTTCTTTAAAAGTTTTCTGATACAACTCAGAAAATCTATCTTTCTATCTATAGTGTTTATTGAGAAAGGGGCTATCACATCAACTGCCTCATTCAATAATATTACTGCATGTGAAGCAATAAACTTGCTTTACGGTTATTGCTAAATAAACGTAAAGCAATAAACGTTTATTGCTTTACGTTTATTTAAAAGTAAAGCAATAAACTTTACCATTCCTGGCTCTCTGGTACATTGGTTACCAGAGAGCCAGGAATGAATACGTCAGCGTGAGAAGAGAGGCAGAAGAGCAATATGAAAACGACATGGCAAGCAAGGCTAAGACCCAACCCAATTTGCTGCACAACCACATCAGGAGAAAGACAGGAGTGATGGAACAGGTAATGAAACTGAGGATAGGGGCAGACAGATTCCCTACAGACGACAAAGAAGTGTGGGAGGAACTCAATATGAAATTCCAGGAAGTCTTCACATTAGAGCACGGAGAAGTTCCAGAGATAAGAGAATGAATAATTAACCAGGCACCACTAGAGGAATTTGAGATTACCAGTGGAGATGCAAGGAACTTTGTTAGAGTTGGATGTGACAAGGGCTATAGGCCCAGATAGAATATCACCATGGATACTAAAGGAAGGAGCAGAAGCACTGTGCCTGCCACTCTCCATGGTATATAACAAATCAGTAGAGTAATCTGGCAGTAATAGATGAACTGTCAGAAATTTGGAAAGTGGCAAACCTAGTCCCGATATACAAGAAGACAGGAGGCACTGAACTACAGGCCCGTGTCCCTAACTTGCATACCATGCAAGCTGATGGCGAAAATTGTGCGAAAAAAGCTAGTCGAACACCTGGAGTGAAGGAACTTTGTGTCACAACACCAACATGGTTTCAGGGATAGCAAATCATGCCTCACATGATTAATTGAATTCTACGATCAGGCAACAAGAATCAGACAAGAAAGAGAGGGGTGTGCAGATTGCATATTTTTGGATTACCAGAAAGCCTTTAACGCAGTGCCACACCAGAGACTAGTGCGAAAGTTGAAGATGCAGGCAGGAGTGAAATGGAAGGTACTCCATTGGATAAGGGAGTACCTAAGTAACAGAAGGCAGCGAGTCACTGTGCGGGGTGAGGTCCCAGATTGGTGAGACGTCAGCAGTGGAGTCCCGCAGGGTTCAGTCCTTGGACCCATACTCTTTATTATATATGTAAATGATCTTCCAGATGGTATAGAATCATTCCTCTCATTGTTTGCTGATGATGCAAAAATTATGAGGAGGATTAAGGCGGAGGAAGACAGTATGAAGCTACAAGGTGACCTAGACAGAGTGCATGAATGGTCCAACAAATGGCTAGTAAAGTTCAACCCGAATAAATATAATGTAATGAAACAAGTCAGTGGAAACAGAATGCCAGACACAGGATGTAGAATGGGAGATGAAGTCTTCCATGAAACGTACAGAGAGAAGGATCTAGGAGTTGATATCACACCAACCCTGTCTCCTGAAGCCTACATAAAAAAAACACACATCTAGGGCGTATACGAGGCTGGCTAACATAAGAACTGCCTTCATGAACCTGTGTAAGGAATCATTCAGAACCTTGTATACCACATAAGTAAGACCAATCCTGGAGTATGCGGCC
The DNA here is from genome assembly GCF_040958095.1 of Procambarus clarkii. Lineage (NCBI taxonomy): Eukaryota > Metazoa > Arthropoda > Malacostraca > Decapoda > Cambaridae > Procambarus > Procambarus clarkii. Next base: position 2,292,784 of record NC_091214.1, on the reverse strand, counting down.
GCAGCATGGAGCCCGTACCTGGTCAAACACAAGGCAAAGCTTGAAAAAGTTCAGAGATATGCCAATAGGCTAGTCCCAGAACTAAGAGGCATGAGATACGAAGACAGGCTGCGAGAAATGCCCCTCACGACACTAGAAGACAGAAGAGTAAGGGGAGATATGATCACTACTACAAAATTCTCAGAGGATTTTTTTTTTTTGCAGGCATATTCCTGCGCGGGCCCTAAGCCTCTGGCTGGCCCACTAAGTGTTGCTTGTTTCTGTTTTACTTGGGCGGAGTATGAGTTTTTATGACTCTTATGGTCGCTTCAGTAAGATTTTGTCGTATGTGTTTAACAACTTCTGCTCTGTTGAATCTAAGTTGAAATCTTATTGGGTTTGTAACTGTGCACTGTGTTAGATAATGTTCCAGTGGTCTGTCGGTCATTTCTCCACAGTGTTGACATTTCCTCTCATCTTCCGGAACCTGTAAGCCTATTTCCCATGCACATGGGTATCCAAGCCTGATGCAATGTAAGTGTACTTCAGTTCTCCTACTGTTCCCTTTCATCAAACTAAATGGGTTCGTAGTTGGTTGATCAGAGGAACTGACAGGGTAGATAAATATAAACTGTTTAACACGGGTGGTACTCGAACAAGGCGACACAGGTGGAAACTGAGTACCCAAATGAGCCACAGGGACGTTAGATAGAACTTAGAAAGTCCAGCATAAGAGGCTGGTACATAAGCTGGAGAGACAGGCAGGTGTAGCTGGTAAGGTGCTCCAGTGAATAAGGGAGTACCTAAGCTATAGGAAGCAGAGAGTTACGGTGAGGGGTGAGACCTCAGATTGGCGTCACCAGTCACCAGTGGAGTCCCACAGGGCTCTGTACTCGGTCCTATCTTGTTTTTGATATATGTAAATGATCTCCCTTAGGGTATAGATTCATTTCTCTCAATGTTTGCTGACGATGCCAAAATTATAAGAATGATTAAGACAGAGGAGGAGGATTGCCTGAGGCTTCAAGAAGACCTAGACCAGCTGAAGGAATGGTCGAACAAATGGTTGTTAGAGTTTAACCCAAGCAAATGTAATGCAATGAAGATAGGCGTAGGGAGCAGGAGGCCAGACACTAGGTATCATCTGGGAGATGAAATTCTTCAAGAGTCAGAGAGAGAAAAAGACTTGGGGGACTTTCCAAGACGTGATGTCTTGGAAAAAGACATCACGCCAGACCTCTCCCCTGTAGCCCATATCAAGAGGATAACATCAGCGGCATATACCAGGATGGCCAATATAAGAACTGCATTCAGAAACTTGTTTAAAGAATCATTCAGAACTTTGTATACCACATATTTCAGGCCAATCCTGGAGTATGCAGCCCCAGCATGGAGTCCATATCTAGTCAAGGATAAGACCAAACTGGAAAAGGTTCAAAGGTTTGCCACCAGACTAGTACCCGAGGTGAGAGGTATGAGCTACGAGGAGAGACTACGGGAATTAAACCTCACTTCGCTGGAAGACAGAAGAGTTTGGGGGGACATGATCACCACATTCAAGATTCTCAAGGGAATTGATAAGGGGTAGATAAAGACAGGCTATTTAACACAAGGGGCACACGCACTAGGGGGCACAGGTGGACATTGAATGCCCAAATGAGCCACAGAGATATTAGAAAGAACGTTTTTAGTGTCAGAGTGGTTGACAAATGGAATGCATTAGGAAGTGATGTGGTGGAGGCTGACTCCATACACAGTTTCAAGTGTAGATATGATAGAGCCCAATAGGCTCAGGAATCTGTACACCTGTTGATTGGCGGTTGAGAGGCGGGACCAAAAAGCTAGAGCTCAACCACCGCAAGCACAATTAGGTTTGTACACACAGGAAGCAGCCCATAACAGCTGTCTAATTCCTAGGTACCTATATACTGCTAGGTAACAGATGCATCAGGATGAAAGAAACTCTGCCCAATTTGTTTCTGCGATCATCTGGGATTGAACCCGGACTCTAGGATTACGAGTCCAGAGTGCTGTCCACTCAGCTATCAGGCCCTCTAAAATGTGTGTGTGTGTGTACTCACCTAGTTGTGCTTGCGGGGGTTGAACTCTGGCTCTTTCATCCTGCCTCTCAACTGTCAATCAACTGATGTACACGTTCCTGAGCCTTGGGCTCTATCATATCTGCACTTGAAACTGTGTATGGATTCAGCCTCCACCACATCTTTTCCTAATGCATTCCATTTGTCAACCACTCTGACACTAAAAAAGGTCTTTCTAATATCTCTGTGGCTCATTTGGGCATTCAATTTCCACCTGTGTTCCTTAGTGTGTGTGTCCCCTTATGTTATATCGCCTGTCTTTATCTACCCTATCAATTCCTTTGAGAATATTGTATGTGGAGATTATGTCCCATCTAATTCTTCTGTCTTCCAGTGACGAGAGGTTTAAGGGGCCATAACTTAATTTCTTATAAGTTGTTCAATGTTACCCAGTACTTTTTTACTAGTTGCATATAAAAAGTGCTGCAACTGTTCCAAGTTTCAGTATCACAGCCTAAATAGAAAACGAAATTTTTTGTTGTTGTTGTTTTTTCAACGAATTTTACACATCTATATAAATAAAAATGGAAATGTTCGTTTGTTCAAAATGGCCAATCTCCAAAAGTTTTTCACCGATTGCTTTGAAATTTTCACACAATATTTTATTCGCATACGAGCAGGTTTTTGTATACATATTATATTGATGTCACGTCTGTGACGTAAAAAACATTTTTTTTTTAACTCTGTTTTTTATGTGTTTTTCGTGTGAGAGAAATCTTCAAAACCTCCTTACCGGTTGCTTTGAAATTTTGATACGACGTTGCATTACAATAAGCGCATGTTTTTATATACCTACTATATACATGCCTTACCTGTGACTGGAGAAAACATGCCTTTTTTTAAAAACATCGCCATCTGTTTGATGTAGGAGCCACACACGCTGCAATCTCCCAAAGTTGTTCACCGATTGCTTTGAAATTCTGACACAACGTTCCATTCGAATATGCGCGTCTTTTTACATACCTACTATATAGATGCCACCTCAGTGACAGATAAAAACATGCTTTCTTGAAAAACAGCGTCATCTGTTGCACATAATAGCAACATGCACGCTATACTAAATATGTCACGAATTCCATTTCATTGTTTCCGATTGCATTGATAAATTTTATTTTCATAGATATCGATTTATTTTATTTTTTATTGAAATATTTTGTGGGACATTGTGTTGGAATTGAGCTGTGTTGTTTACCATACCGTAAGTACAAGTATAGATGCCACACCTGTGACAGGTAAAACTATGCATTTCTTGAAAAACAGCGCCATCTGTTGCATGTAAGAGGAACACACATGCTATACTAAATTTGTTACAATTCCATTTCAATGTTTCTGATTGCATTGATAAATTGAATTTTCATAGATTTTGATTTATTTTCATGTAGATTTAATTATTTTGTGTGAATTGCGTTGGAATTGAGCTGTGTTGTTTACCATACCGTTCATTTTGTGAGTATAGTTTATTTCTTTACTTTTTCATTTTTTCATTTAATTTTGTAATTGTTTTCTCTTATATTTCAGTGATGGGAACTTCAGATCACTTGATGTTCCCAATTTTCTGATGGGAACATCAGACCATTTAGGAAGGCTTCGGATGAGGGAATAGGGAATGGTGGGGATGGCGAGGGGACGGAAGTGAAAGATGGTGGGGAGGACAAAGGGATAACGGAGGGGGGGGGGGTTATAGTGGGGAAGGACGAGGAAATGGGGGAGTGGAGAATGGTGGAGAGGACAAAAGAACAGGGGAGTTGGGCATGGTGGGAAGGAAGAGGGGATGGGTGAGTGGGGAATGGTGGGGAGGTCGAGGGGACGAGTGAGGGGGGAATTGTGGGGAGGACTGGGGGACAGGGAAGGTTGCTGTGGCTCTGCAATGCACATGCGTTGCTGAGCCACAGCAACGCATGGCAGGGTACTGCTAGTATTCAATAAGCCTCTACAGCCATGTAGAGGTTTGACATGAAATCCTTTCTATGACACTCTTCTATCACAATAGCTTATAATAAAGGATCTGCATGAGCGAATTTTCCAAAATATGTTTAGTTTTACTAATACATATAGTCAAAGTTCCCCCAAAAAACATGCATATATATAATGTTTATTACTATTTATAAAATCAATAATTGAACTAAGAAAAACATCCTTCATACAGTTTGTAGAAACATAAACTCTACATACAAGGTGTAAGCTTCATGTTAATTGAATAAAAAAAGAAAGAGTAGAAGTTACGTTTATGTTACTTGAAAATAAATAATAAAAAATGAAGTCTAAGGTGCTGCCATCTTTTGCAGAAGTTGACATCAATCAATTTCCTCCAGAATTGGCACCCTTGCAGATAGGCTTACGTGCAGTCAGGTGCGTAAGTTTCATACAAATCGTCAGATAAACATATAAGAAAAAAAATGATTTTTTTTTTAATTTTTTTTTCGAGGAAACTTATTATTTTTTCTTTTATTATATGTTATTGCGATGGCTGAGAGTCATAGACATGATTTCAGTTGATATTTGTGTTTGATGGTAATTTTTTAACATTTTGGAAAATTGATGACACATAATTCAATATTTTTTGCTCCCTTCCTATTTATGCTACGATGCTGAGACTCGGACCAGATGAAGCCCTTTTTGTATGCAACTAGTCTAAAAAGTTTGATTGAAATACAATTAGTTTTCATTTATTGCATATTTTGGCATATTTTAAAGTTAATTAATTCCCAAAGTCTCTCCTTGTAGCTCATAACCTTCAGTTTGGGTACTAGTAACTCAAGATTTACAAACCCAAGTACCCAAACCCAAGTTTGGGTAACCCTCAGGGAGCGGATGGCTGAGCGGACAGAACACTGGACACGTGATCCTGTGGTCCTGGGTTCGATCCCGGGCGCTGGCGAGAAACAATGGGCAGAGTTTCTTTCACCCTGATGCCTCTGTTACCTAGCTGTAAATAGATACCTGAGAGTTAGTCAGCTGTCACGGGCTGCTTCCTTGTGGTGAAGGCCTGGTCGAGGACCGGGCCACGGGGACACTAATCCCCGAAATCATCTCAAGATAACCTCAAGACTAGTCTGGTGGCAAACCTTTGAACTTTTTCCGGTTTATTCTTATGCTTGACTAGATATGGACTCCATGCTGGAGCTGCATACTCAAGGATTGGTCTGATATATGTGGTATGCAATGTTCTGAATGATTCCTTACACAAGTTTCTAAAGGCCGTTCTTATATTGACCAACCTGGCATATGCCAGTGATGTTATCCTCTTGATATGGTCTTCATGGGACAGGTCTGGCGTGATATCAACTCCTGCCTATTTCTCTAGCTAATGCACCAGCCTCTTATGGTGAACTGTATCAAAAGCCTTCCGACAGTCCAAGAAAATGCAGTCTCCCCATTCGTCTCATTCTTGCTTAATCATTGTTTAGATCCTGATCGTAGAATTCTATTAAGCAAGTAAGGTAATATTTACCCTCCCTGAACCCATGTTGGTGGGTTGTCACAAAGTGACACATCACCTCCCTTCTCTCCAGATGTGTTATGTTGTTTTTTCTCACGATCTTCTCCATCACCTTGCATGGTATACCAGTTAAGGACACTGGTCTGTAGTTCTGTGCCCCTTGTCTGTCATCCATTTAGTATATTGGAACAATATTAGCCTGCTTCCATATTTCTTGTAAATCTTCATTCTCCAGTAACCTACTATACACTATGGAGAGTGGCAAGCAAAATGCTTCTGCGCATTCTTTCAATACCCATGTGAGATTTCGTCTAGACCAACAGCCTTTATCATGCCTAGAGCCAACAGATGCCAATTTTCCTCATATCTTGTATTGTCGAACCTCTTCAAGGCCGCCAGGTTTACCTCCACCGTGTCTATCACATTGACCTTACCTCGTTCTATTGTGAAGACCTCCTGGAACATCTTGCTGAGTTCTTCACACACACACACCTCTGTGTACCTGTCCTCACCCATTCTAAGTTTCATCACCTGTGTGTGTGTACTCACCTGTTTGTACTCACCTATTTGTGCTTGTGGGGGTTAAGCCTTAGCTCTTTGGACCCGCCTCTCAACTGTCAATCAACTGGTGTACAGATTCCTGAACCTACTGGGCTCTATCATATCAATATTTGAAACTGTGTATGGAGTGAGTCTCCAAAACATCCCTGTCTAATGCATTCCACCTGGTAACTACTCTGACACTGAAAAAGTTGTTTCTATCGTCCCTGTGGCTCATTTGAGTACTCAGTTTCCACCTGTGTCCCCCTGTTCACCTACCACCAGTGTTGAACAATTTGTCCTCTTCTACCCTGTCAATTCCCCTAAGGATTTTGTGGGTAGTGATCATGTCTCCCCTTACTCTTCTGTCTTACAGTGTCGTGAGGTGCATTTCCCGCAACCTTCCTCGTATCTCATGCCTCTTAGTTCTAGGACTAGTCTAGTGGCATACCTTTGAATCATTTCCAGCTTCGTCTTGTGCTTGACAAGATACGGGCTCCATGCTGGGGTCGCATACTCCAGGATTGGTCTTACGATGTTGTGTACAACAATCTGAATGATTCCTTACACAGGTTCCTGAAGGCTGTTCTGATATTAGCCAGCCTCGCGTATGCTACAGACGTAATTCTTTTTATGTGGTCTTCAGGAGAGGAGACAGGTTTGGTATGATATCAACTCCTAGATCTTTCTCTCTGTCCGTTTCATGAAGTACTTCATCTCCCATTCTGTATCCTGTGCCTGGTCTCCTGTTTCCACCGCCTAGTCTCATTACTTTCCATTTACTCGGGTTGAATTTTAGCAGCCATTTGTTGGACCATTCATTCAGTCTGTCTTGGTCATCCTGTAGCCTTCTTCTACCCTCTTCTGTTTCAATCCTCCTCAAAATTTTTGCATCATCAGCAAACAGGGAAAGAAACGAGTCTATACCCTATGGGAGATTATTTACGTATATCAGAAACAGTATAGATCCAAGGACTGACCACTGTGGGATTTCACTAGTGACGTCTTGCCATTCTGAAACCTCAACTCTTAAAGCGACTCGCTGTCTTCTGTTGCTTAGGTACTCCCTTATCCAATGGAGAACCTTCCTTTGCACTCCAGCCTGTACCTCCAGCTTTTTCACTAGTCTCTTGTGTGGTACTGTGTCAAAGGCTTTCTGGCAATCCAAAAATAAGTAGTCTGCCCACCCCTCCCTTTCTTACCTGATTTTTGTTGCCTGGTCATAGAATTCAATTAATCTTGGGAGGCAGGACTTGCCATCTTTGAACCCATGTTGATGCTGTGTAACAAAGTTATTTCGTTCCATATGTTCCACTAGTTTCTTCTCTATCAGCTTGCATGGTATGCAAGTTAGGGACACTGGCCTGTAGTTCAGTGCCACCTGTCTCTCCCCCATCTTGTATATCGGGACTACATTAGCTGCTTTCCAAATTCTTGGCATTTCTCCTGTTGCCAGTGATTTGTTGTACACTATTGAGAGTGGCAGGCACAGTGCTTCTGCTCCTTCCTTTAGTATCCAAGGAGAGATTCCATCTGGGGCCTATAGCCTTTGTCCCATCCAACTCTAGCAAGAGCTTCCTTACATTCCCACTGGTAATCTCAAACTCTTCTAGTGGTTCCTGGTTAACTATTTCCTCTCTAATCTTTGGAACTTTCCCTGGTTGACTATTCCCTCTCTTATCTCTGGAATTTCTCCTTGCTCTAAAGTGAAGACCTCCTGGCTTGACCTTAAGGGTTGTGACAGGTAGGACGTCTATTGGGTAGAAGGTAGGGGTGCTGCTCCTCTCACGTTGTCTGTTGAGATGCTTGTGGAGGGTTCCCCACTCCCCTCTGAGATTATAAGGCTCAGGGTTGTGGCTCCCTGATTCCTATCTCTCTCCCTGAGCTCCCTCCTTGCGGCTGCTGCCCTCATTCTCTCGTCCCTTGTCATATCCCTCTGCAGGAATACTTTTTTGAACTCCTGTTCATATGCTAGTCCGCTCTTCCTTGCTAACAAGTCCTCTTTTGTTCTCTCGCTCGAGAATACCACCTTTTTCAGTTGGTCTCTGTCCTTGTTGTACTGTCCGATCCTGAAAACCTTTTGAATATTTTGTTCAGCGCTCTCCATCTTTACCCCTTTAAGAATCTCAATATTCTCATTTTTGTCCTTGTCTGTCCTCTCCATTGGACTGGTCCCTGTTTATTCCTTAATGCCTATTACTACTGCTCTCTTTCGCTCTATCAGCTGGTTAGTACATCTAGCTGCTTCCTGAGAAGAAGCCACTTCCATGGCACCTTCCCTAACTGCAGACCTAGCTTCAGGGGCTCTTTTTAAACAATTCTGCAAATGTGGGTTGTTTTGTAGAAGTCCCTTTCAAGAGAAGCATCACCAACTCCCTGAGGGATGGTCTGTCTCTGGCACTGGGGTGGAGTCTCCTTCACGCTTCTTATCTCCTTCTTTGCTGCCCATAGTTCATCCTGCAGGTTGGTTACTGTCTCCTTCTTTACCCTCAGTCCTTCACTGAATTCATTCCACATTTGCTCCAATACTACCTTAATCCAGGCTTCCTGTTCATCCTCTGAGTTCGTTCCTGTCATGCTTGTCTCCTTGTGGTTACTTCCCCGAGTTTGTCTCCCTTTCATTTTTCTACCATGAAAGAGAGAGAGAGGGGAGAGGGAAGGGAAGGGAGTGAGAGATAGATGAGAGAGAAGTGGGGGAGAGTGAGAGAGATGAGAGAGAAGTGGGGGAGAGTGAGAGAGATGAGAGAGAGAGAGGGGAAGAGAGAGAGAGAGAGAGAGAGAGAGAGAGAGAGAGAGAGAGAGAGAGAGAGAGAGAGAGAGAGAGAGAGAGAGAGAGAGAGAGAGAGAGAGAGAGAGAGAGAGAGAGAGAGAGAGAGAGAGCTAAAGAGAGAGAGGGAGAGAGAGAGAGAGAGAGAGAGAGAGAGAGAGAGAGAGAGAGAGAGAGAGAGAGAGAGAGAGAGAGAGAGAGAGAGAGAGAGAGAGAGAGAGAGAGAGAGAGAGAGAGAAAGAGAGAGAGAGAGTCAGAGAGAGAGAGAGAGAGAGAGGAGAGAGAGAGAGAGAGAGAGAGAGAGAGAGAGAGAGAGAGAGAGAGAGAGAGAGAGAGAGAGAGAGAGAGAGAGAGAGAGAGAGAGAGAGAGAGAGAGAGAGAGAGAGAGAGAGAGAGCTAAGAGAGAGAGGGAGAGAGAGAGAGAGAGAGAGAGAGAGAGAGAGAGAGAGAGAGAGAGAGAGAGAGAGAGAGAGAGAGAGAGAGAGAGAGAGAGAGAGAGAGAGAGAGAGAGAAAGAGAGAGAGAGTCAGAGAGAGAGAGGGAGAGAGAGAGAGAGAGAGAGAGAGAGAGAGAGAGAGAGAGAGAGAGAGAGAGAGAGAGAGAGAGAGAGAGAGAGAGAGAAGAGAGAGAGAGAGTCAGAGAGAGAGAGAGTCAGAGAGAGAGAGGGAGAGAGAGAGAGAGAGAGAGAGAGAGAGAGAGAGAGAGAGAGAGAGAGAGAGAGAGGAGAGAGAGAGAGAGAGAGAGAGAGAGAGAGAGAGAGAGAGAGAGAGAGAGAGAGAGAGAGAGAGAGAGAGAGAGAGAGAGAGAGCGTTAGACCGTGTGTGCGTGTGTGTGTGTATACTCACCTAGTTGTGCTTGCGGGGGTTAAGCTCTGGCTCTTTGGTCCCGCCGCTCAACCGTCAATCAACAGGTGTACAGACTCCTGAGCCTATTGGGCTCTATCATATCTACACTTGAAACTGTGTATGGAGTCAGCCTCCACCACATCACTTCCTATTGCATTCCATTTGTCAACCACTCTGACACTAAAAAAGTTCTTTCTAATATCTCTGTGGCTCATTTGGGCGCTCAGTTTCCACCTGTGTCCCCTTGCGCGTGTGCCCCTTGCGTTAAATAGCCTGTCTTTATCTACCCTATCAATTCCCTTGAGAATCTTGAATGTGGTGATCATGTCCCCCCTAACTCTTTTGTCTTCCAGCGAAGTGAAGTTTAATTCCCGTAGTCTCTCCTCGTAGCTCATACCTCTCAGCTCGGGTACTAGTCTGGTGGCAAATCTTTGAACTTTTTCCAGTTTAGTTTTATCCTTGACTAGATACGGATTCCATGCTGGGGCTGCATACTCCAGGATTGGCCTAACATATGTGGTATACAAAGTTCTGAATGATTCTTTACACAAATTTCTGAATGCCGTTCGTATGTTGGCCAGCCTGGCATAAGCTGCTGATGTTATCCTCTTGATATGTGCTGCAGGAGACAGGTCTGGCGTGATATCAACTCCCAAGTCTTTTTCTTTCTCTGACTCCTGAAGAATTTCCTCTCCCAGATAATACATTGTATTTGGCCTCCTGCTCCCTACACCTATCTTCATTATATTACACTTGGTTGGGTTAAACTCTAACAACCACTTGTTCGACCATTCCTGCAGTTTGTCTAGGTCTTCTTGTGTGTGTGTGTGTGTGTGTGTGTGTGTGTGTGTGTGTGTGTGTGTGTGTGTGTGTGTGTGTGTGTGTGTGTGTGTGTGTGTGTGTGAGTGTGTGTGTGTGTGTGTGTGTGTGTGTGTGTGTGTGTGTGTGTGTGTGTGTGTGTGTGTGTGTGTGTGTGTGTGTGTGTGTGTGTGTGTGTGTGTGTGTGTGAGTGTGTGTGTGTGAGTGTGTGTGTGTGTGTGTGTGTGTGTGTGTGTGTGTGTGTGTGTGTGTGTGTGTGTGTGTGTGTGTGTGTGTGTGTGTGTGTGTGTGTGTGTGTGTGTGTGTGAGTGTATTTAACTAGTTGTGCTTGCGGGGGTTGAGCTCTGCTCATTCGGCCCGCCTCTCAACTGTCAATCAATCAACTGTTACTAACTACTAATTCCACCCCCCCCCCACACGCACAGGAAGCAGCCCATAATAGCTGTCTAACTCCTAGGTACCTGTTTACTGCTCGGTAACCGGGGCATCAGGATGAAAGAAATTCTGCTCATTTTCTTTCTGCCAGTCACCGAAGATTGAACCTGGACCCTAGGATTACGAGTCCAGAGCGCTGTCCACTCAGCTATCAGCCTCCCTGATAGTGTATGTATGTGTGCATGTGTATTCACCTAGCTGTATTCACCAAGTTTTGCTTGCAGGGGTTGAGCTCTGCTCTTCCAATCCGCCTCTCAACAGTCAAATAGTTAGTAGTTAGTAACAGTTAAATGATTTTTTGTCACACACACACACACAGGAAGCTGCCAGTAACAGCTATCTAACTCCCTGATACCTATTTACTGCTAGGTAACAGAGGCATCCGGGTGAAAGAAATTGTTCATTTTTGTTTCTCGGTAAAAAACTCGGTAAAAAAAACAGGTAAACTCAGGTAAATATATTGTTGAAGTTTAATGTCATGTCTTAAGTTTTAAATTAACTAAGTGTGTAGCACCTGGTCGTAACTAAATAATAAACATATATAATTTGTATCCAGAGTCGGACTAATATATTTGCCGGTGTTGAATAAATGAATCAATTTATTCTTTGATAAAGATTTTGAATAAACATATATATACCGTTTTATTATTTAAACCTTTTGATATAATTAAACGGTTTCACGCATAAAAAACCACAATAAAACACTTATCTCTCCCTATCTTACTTTAGGTACTTGTGCATGGGGGTTCAAACTCTGCAAACTAACTCAAGCCCATCATCACCCAGCAAAAATCTGCAATCAGGAAAATATCAAACTTTGCTTTCAGACAAGACACAGCTCCCCTGTTTAAATCCCTAAACATGATAAACATAAATTCACTCCTCACATTCTCTTGCGTCAGTTACATTTAAAACCCCTTTTCGTAAGTGCAAATCCTTTTCTGAAATTCTTCCTGGACAGATGAAATAGAACATATAATCACCACACCAGACATAAATATATCTTTGATATCTCCAGAGTCAAACTATCTAAACACTATATGCAAATAAAGGGACCAAGTCTATGGAACTCACTCCCTAATGAATTGAAAAGCTGTCCAACTTTTGCCTTATTCAAAAATAAAACCAAAAAGTTCCTAATTTCATCTTCATAGTTTTCTACCTAGTGCTTTAAACTCGCTTACTATCCAGTGCGAGTTTATCCACTGTATCTGTATTTTGTGCTACCCAATCCCCCAATATATATATATATATATATATATATATATATATATATATATATATATATATATATATATATATATATATATATATATATATATACACAGACTACCCTATTCCAGTAGCTGAAGTTTATAACTTTTTAGACACTCAACCCACCAGGGGACTCGAACACTGGCCAACAAGGTGGCAGTTGCATGCTGTATCCACTACACCATACTTCAAAGCCATAAGAGAGTTATAAACTAAAAAGCTAAAAAGTTATAAACTTCAGCTACTGGAATAGGGTAGTCTGTGCATTAAGCATTTGGCACTGAGTTTTCCCATATAACAGGGCTCGATGAAAGAGCATCGGGGGTCCCACACTATATATGTATATATATATATATATATATATATATATATATATATATATATATATATATATATATATATATATATGTATATATATATATATATATATATATATATATATATATATATATATATATATATATATATATATGTCAAAATTTTGCCCAGGGATGAAACCACAGCCCAAGCACTGAGAGAAAAACACCCCCTCAGGGCCGTAGGTGGACCTGCCCCGCAGGTCAGGGTCCCCCCTAACCAGGAACCTCTCGTCCTCCGGGAGTCAGAGGTTTATAAAGCTATCGTTTCATTTCCCCCGGGCTCCTCAGGAGGCTACACAGGGTAAGACCTCAACATGTGAAGGAAATGGTGAACCCTGTTCTTGGCCCAGCTGCAGAAGCGCTCCTGACAGAAATCAAAACGTTTGTCAACAACTGCCTCGCCGGGTTAATCCCTGATGAAATCAAACCATTCTTCTTTGGTGCATCCCTATGTGCCCTGAAAAAGAAGGGGTGAGGGATCAGACCCATTGCCGTTGATAATACCCTTCGCTGCCTAGTTGCAAGTGCTGCTGTCAGAAGTATCCGAATGGAAGCAGCCACCATGCTGCAACCCAACCAGCTGGGGTTTGGAGTCCCCCAAGGCTGTGAAGCAGCGGCTCATGCTGCACGAGCCTACATTAGCTCTCTCACTGACGACCAGGCAGTAGTAAAATTAGATTTTAAAAACGCTTTCAACTCGATCAAAAGGGAAGCAATCCTCATTGCAATCCAGGAACATTGCCCAAGCATTCTCCCGTTTGTGTCAGCAGGCTACAGCAAAGACTCAACCCTCCTGTTTGGCAAATATGAAGTCACCTCAGCAGAGGGAATTCAACAGGGAGACCCTCTTGCACCTTTCCTCTTTTGCATAGCGGTTTGAGAAATTACAACCAGACTGTCCAATGAGCTCAACATCTGGTTCCTGGATAATGGCACTTTGGTAGGCACACAAGATTCCCTGCTGGAAGACCTGCAGCTGGTGAAGACACGGGGGGAGTCCATGGGTCTCGTTCTTAACCCCTCCAAGTGCGAAATTATTGCATCCAGTGAAGTAATTATTAGAGCAGTAAAATCAGTTCTACCAGAAGCCTCAGTCATTAAACCCACCGACAGCACACTTCTTGGAGCACCTCTGGGCCACAGTGCCATTGCTGCAGTCCTTGACGAAAAGTTTAGAGACCTAAAGAGGATGGAAGAGAGAATAGGGGACTTGGACTCCCACGATGCCCTCTACCTTCTCACAAAGTGCCTTACCTTGCCCAGGCTAACATACTTCTTAAGGTGTGCACCAACTTTTGGCAACCCACTTCTAAATCAATATGATGAGCTCCTCAGGTTAATATTCAGGAAGGCACTCAACCTAGATCTAGATGACAGTCAGTGGGACCAAGCAACACTACCAGTGAGATTTGGAGGGATAGGCATACGAAAGGCAACTGAGGTATCCAGCATTCTTATCCTCATGTACAGCAGCCAACGAATTGGTAGGGCAGATCCTACTAGAGCGTATGAGAGAGACAGCGGGAACTCATGATCAAACGTTCATCGAAGCAGCCAGACAATGGGACACCATTGCACACACTCAACCCCTACCACAAGTCCCAAAAGACCACAAGCAGGCCCACTGGGATAGCCCCATAATGGAGAAGACTGTCACAGCAATGATTGACAACGCTGATGCTGAAAACAAAGCCCGCCTCCTAGCGGTAACAGCACCCCACGCTGGGGTTTTTTATTTGCTGTGCCCAATGCAGCCCTGGGAACTCGCCTCAGTCATGACGCTGTCCGCATTGGAGTTGCCCTTCGCCTTGCCGCCTCCATCCTCACCGAACATAGGTGCATCTGCGGAACTGCGATGGCAGACCAATATGGTCATCATGGTCTGGTAGGTCGTAAATCACAGGGTAAGATTGCAAGACATGAAGAAGTCAACGACATTATCAAGAGGAGCCTCGCCACAGCCCGCTGCCCGGCACAAAGAGAACCACACTTATCCAGACCTAACGACCCTCAGAAGAGCCCAGATGGGGTCACCTTACTACCTTGGAAGGATGGTAAGCAAGTGGTATGGGACTACACGTGCGCTGCCACACTGGCCAGTACCTACCTCCACTACAGCACACGTGAAAGCGGTGGTGCTGCTTCTTTCAGGGAATCGCAGAAAATTATTAAATACATAGGTCTGGCACACTGACACAGATTTGTTCCGATCGGCTCGGAGACCCTCGGTTCGTGGGGAAAATGTGCATTGAAGTTCCTGAAGGAACTTGGGGACAAATTGATCAGCGATCCAAAAGACCAGAGAGCAAAAAGTTTCTTGTTCCAGCGGCTCAGTGTTGCGATTCAGAGGGGAAATACCTGTTGCGTCTTGGGCACTAGTCCAACTTCTTAGGAATTCGAAGGAGCGTTTGACTTGCAACAATGACTAAGGATTTCATTTGAATGATTTCATTTCAATGACTAAGGATTTTGGATTTCTCGTTTGTACAAGCCAAGCGTACGTTTTATAATCACGTCCCTAAGGCGAAACCAAAAATTATTAACTCATTGGTGGTACCTTATGCGAGTGGACTTGAAAAATTGTCTCTGATTTTTAAGAAACTTAATATAAATTTGGTGTTCACTAATAGTACGATCAAATCCAATTTAATAAAAAACTCCCCTGATACAGCAGGTTGTGTGTATTCGATTCCCTGCAATGATTGTGATTCTGTGTACCTTGGACAAACAGGAAAGTCCTGACAATTGCGGTTGTCACAACATGCTTATAGTATTAGAACTGCCCAAACGTCTATTCATATATTGTGTGTTCATGAGGCTTTTCTTTAATCTTTCATCCTTATTCTCTGACCGCTTAATCCTCTTTGACCATTCTAAGCTAAGCTATACCTGTTTTTGGTTAATTACACCTGACCAACCCTAGGGATGGGTTGGTCAGGTGTCGGCCTATATATCCTCCCCCTTCTCCCTTCTCCTTAGTCAGTCTGGTGTTGACAAAGGCTTTAACAAAGCCGAAACGTTCACCTCATTTCATATTTCTCTGTGGATTTTCCGCATAAAATGATCAGTGTTTTGTGATCGTCAATTGCATATTATATATATATATATATATATATATATATATATATATATATATATATATATATATATATATATATATATATATATATATATATATATATATGTCGTACCTAGTAGCCAGAGCGCACTTCTCAGCCTACTATGCAAGGCTTGATTTGCCTAATAAGCCAAGTTTTCATGAATTAAGGTTTTTTCGACTACCTAACCTACCTAACCTAACCTAACCTAACTTTTTCGGCTACCTAACAGAACCTAACCTATAAAGATAGGTTAGGTTAGGTTAGGTAGGGTTGGTTAGGTTCGGTCATATATCTACGTTAATTTTAACTACAGTTAAAAAAAATTAACCTCATACATAATGAAATAGGTAGCTTTATCATTTCATAAGAAAAAAATTTGAGAAAATATATTAATTCAAGAAAACTTGGCTAATTAGGCAAATCGCACCTTGCATAGTAGGCCGAGAAGTGAGTTCTGGCTATTAGGTACGACATATATATATATATATATATATATATATATATATATATATATATATATATATATATATATATATATATATATATATATATATATATATATATATGTCGTACCTAGTAGCCAGAACGCACTTTTATGCCTACTATGCAAGGCCCGATTTGCCTAATAAGCCAAGTTTTCCTGAATTAATTGTTTTTCGACAACCTAACCTACCTAACCTAACCTAACCTAACTTTTTCAGCTACCTCACCTAACCTAACCTCTAAAGATAGGTTAGGTTAGGTTAGGTAGGGTTGGTTAGGTTTGGTCATATATCTACGTTAATTTTAACTCCAATAAAAAAAAATTGACCTCATACATAATGAAATGGGTAGCTTTATCATTTCATAAGAAAAAAAATAGAGAAAATATATTAATTCAGGAAAACTTGGCTTATTAGGCAAATCTGGCCTTGCATAGTAGGCTGACAAGTGCGTTCTGGCTACTAGGTACGACATATATATATATATATATATATATATATATATATATATATATATATATATATATATATATATATATATATATGTATAAATATATATATATATATATATATATATATATATATATATATATATATATATATATATATATATATATATACATATATATATATATATATATATGTATATATATGTATATGTATATATATATATATATATATATATATATATATATATATATATATATATATATATATATATATGTATATATATATATATATATATATATATATATATATATATATATATATATATATATATATATATATATATATATATATATATATATATATATATATATATATATATATATATATGTCGAACCTAGTAGCCAGAACGCACTTCTCAGCCTACTATGCAAGGCCCGATTTGCCTAATAAGCCAAGTTTTCATGAACTATTGCTTTTTCGACTACCTAACCTACCTAACCTAACCTAACCTAACTTTTTAGGCTACCTAACCTAACCTATAAAGATAGGTTAGGTTTGGTTAGGTTCGGTCATATATCTACGTTAATTTTAATTCCAATAAAAAAAAATTGACCTCATACATAATGAAATGGGTAGCTTTATCATTGCATAAGAAAAAAATTAGAGAAAATATATTAATTCATGAAAACTTGTCTTATTAGGCAAATCGGGCCTTGCATAGTAGGCTGAGAAGTGCATTCTGGCTACTAGGTGCGACATATATATATATATATTAATACCCTATTAATATCACCTCTTGTTCTGTCTTGTGTTGATGAAATTAATACCCTATTAATGCCACATCTTGTTCTGTCTTGTGTTAATGCCACATCACCCCTTCCACCTCACTCAAATGTAGATATATATATGTCGTACCTAGTAGCCAGAACGCACTTCTCAGCCTACTATGCAAGGCCCGATTTGCCTAACAAGCCAAGTTTTCCTGAATTAATATATTTTCTCTATTTTTTTTCTATTGAAATGATAAAGCTACCTATTTCATTATGTATAAGGTCAATTTTTTTATTGGAGTTAAAATTAACGTAGACATATGACCGAACCTAACCAACCCTACCTAACCTAACCTAACCAATCTTTATAAGTTAGGTTAGGTTAGGTAGCAGAAAAAGTTAGGTTAGGTTAGGTTAGGTAGGTTAGGTAGTCGACAAACAATTAATTCATTAAAACTTGGCTTATTAGGCAAATCGGGCCTTGCATAGTAGGCTGAGAAGTGCGTTCTGGCTACTAGGTACGACATATATATATATATATATATATATATATATATATATATATATATATGTCGTACCTAATAGCCAGAACGCACTTCTCAGCCTACTATTCAAGGCCCGATTTGCCTAATAAGCCAAGTTTTCATGAATTAATGTTTTTTCGTCTACCTAACCTACCTAACCTAACCTAACCTAGCTTTTTTTGGCTACCTAACCTAACCTTACCTATAAATATAGGTTAGGTTAGGTTAGGTAGGGTTGGTTAGGTTCGGTCATATATCTACGTTAATTTTAACTCCAATAAAAAAAAATTGACCTCATACATAGAGAAAAGGGTTGCTTTATCATTTCATAAGAAAAAAATTATTGTAAATATATTAATTCAGGAAAACTTGGCTTATTAGGAAAATCGGGCCTTGAATAGTAGGCTGAGAAGTGAGTTCTGGCTACTAGGTACGACATATATATATATATATATATATATATATATATATAATATGTAGATATATATATATATATATATATATATATATATATATATATATATATATATATATATATATATATATATATATATATATATATATATATATATATATATATATATATATATATATATATATATATATATATATATATATATATATATATATATATTTATATATTATTAAATATGACCGAAAAAGTAAGATTAATAATTCTAACACGAATTTTCTCAATATTTCTTATGTTTCTTTTCACTGTTGATGGTAATTGAAATATCAATTCTCCAAAATTCATTTTTATTTCTAGTCTGACGCGACACTTGAACGCGTTTTGTAATAACTTATTACATTTTCAAATACTTTTAGTTTACGCACACGTAACTATAACCTGCAAACATTAAACAGAGTTCCTACTACGATATGATTTAAACAGCTTTCATTTTATACCCGCATTTTGGGTGAGGTGATATCTTACAACAGTTTTGGATGAGATGATCAAAACTTTCAACACAGGACAGAACACGAAACAATGGGTATTAATTGGGTAAATTGAAGGTAAGTATGGAAGTAACTACAAAAGAGCCTATTGGCCCATATTTCTTAATGCTTCTATATTGGAGCGGAGTCTCCAATATAGCGGAGAGTGGAGCGGAGAAGCATCAAGAAATATGGGCCAATAGGCCCGTTTGTAGTTACTTCCATACTTACCTTCAATTTACCCAATTAATACCCATTGTTTCGTGTTCTGTCCTGTGTTGAAAGTTTTGATCATCTCATTCAAAACTGTTGTAAGATATCACCTCACCCAAAATGCGGGTATAAAATTAAAGCTGTTTAAATCATATCGTAGTAGGAACTCTGTTTAATGTTTGCAGGTTATAGTTACGTGTGCGTAAACTAAAAGTCTTTGAAAATGTAATAAGTTATTACGAAACGCGTTCAAGTGTCGCGTCAGACTAGAAATAAAAATGAATTTTGGAGAATTGATATTTCAATTACCATCAACAGTGAAAAGAAACATAAGAAATATTGAGAAAATTCGTGTTAGAATTATTAATCTTACTTTTTCGGACATATTTAATAATATATGTCTACAGGAAAGACTGCTACTAAAATATACTAATATATATATATATATATATATATATATATATATATATATATATATATATATATATATATATATATATATATATATATATATATATATATATATATATATATATATATATATATATATATATATATGTTGTACCTAGTAACCAGAACGTCGTACTCAGCCTGCTATGCAAGGCCCGATTTGCCTAATAAGCTAAGTTTTCCTGAATTAATATATTTTCTCAAATTTTTTTCTTATGAAATGATAAAGCTACCCATTTCATTATGTTTGAGGTCAATTTTGTTTATTGGAGTTAAAATTAACGTAGATATATGACCGAACCTAACCAACCCTACCTAACCTAACCTAACCTATCTTCAAAGGTTAGGTTAGGTAGCCGAAAAAGTTAGGTTAGGTTAGGTAGGTTAGGTAGTCGAAAAACAATTAATTCATGAAAACTTGGCTTATTAAGCAAATCGGGCCTTGCATAGTAGGCTGAGAAGTGCGTTCTGGCTACTAGGTACGACATATATATATATATATATATATATATATATATATATATATATATATATATATATATATATATATATATATATATATATATATATATATATATATATATATAAGCCTATACTTGCATAAACCACAAGTGAAGATTAACAATCTTTGGACAACACCCACCAGTGGGACTCGAACCCAGAAAGCACAACTACCTTCCAGTAGCTGGCATAACTAGTATGCTTTAACCCACTACACCATCAGACCTTACAAAAGAAGTAGATAGTTCGAGATATATATCTCAAACATCTCTACCTCCCGAAGGCACCAGATGAGTGAGGGGTCAGTCTGCATTTTTCGTCAAGCCACTGTCAATGTGAGAGAACTCGTGTCCAGCTTATAAGCCTATACTTGCATAAACCACAAGTGAAGATTAACAATCTTTGGACAACACCCACCAGTGGGACTCGAACCCAGAAAGCACAACTACCTTCCAGTAGCTGGCATAACTAGTATGCTTTAACCCACTACACCATCAGACCTTACAAAAGAAGTAGATAGTTCGAGATATATATCTCAAACATCTCTACCTCCCGAAGGCACCAGATGAGTGAGGGGTCAGTCTGCATTTTTCGTCAAGCCACTGTCAATGTGAGAGAACTCGTGTCCAGCTTATAAGCCTATACTTGCATAAACCACAAGTGAAGATTAACAATCTTTGGACAACACCCACCATTGGGTGGGTGTTGTTAATCTTCACTTGTGGTTTATGCAAGTATAGGCTTATAAGCTGGACACGAGTTCTCTCACATTGACAGTGGCTTGACGAAAAATGCAGACTGACCCCTCACTCATCTGGTGCCTTCGGGAGGTAGAGATGTTTGAGATATATATCTCGAACTATCTACTTCTTTTGTAAGGTCTGATGGTGTAGTGGGTTAAACCATACTAGTTATGCCAGCTACTGGAAGGTTGTTGTGCTTTCTGGGTTCGAGTCCCACTGGTGGGTGTTGTCCAAAGATTGTTAATCTTCACTTGTGGTTTATGCAAGTATAGGCTTATAAGCTGGACACGAGTTCTCTCACATTGACAGTGGCTTGACGAAAAATGTAGACTGACCCCTCACTCATCTGGTGCCTTCGGGAGGTAGAGATGTTTGAGATATATATCTCGAACTATCTACTTCTTTTGTAAGGTCTGATGGTGTAGTGGGTTAAAGCATACTAGTTATGCCAGCTACTGGAAGGTAGTTGTGCTTTCTGGGTTCGAGTCCCACTGGTGGGTGTTGTCCAAAGATTGTTAATCTTCACTTGTGGTTTATGCAAGTATAGGCTTATAAGCTGGACACGAGTTCTCTCACATTGACAGTGGCTTGACGAAAAATGCAGACTGACCCCTCACTCATCTGGTGCCTTCGGGAGGTAGAGATGTTTGAGATATATATCTCGAACTATCTACTTCTTTTGTAAGGTCTGATGGTGTAGTGGGTTAAAGCACACTAGTTATGCCAGCTACTGGAAGGTAGTTGTGCTTTCTGGGTTCAAGTCCCACTGGTGGGTGTTGTCCAAAGATTGTATATATATATATATATATATATATATATATATATATATATATATATATATATATAAGCCTATACTTGCATAAACCACAAGTGAAGATAAACAATCTTTGGACAACACCCACCAGTGGGACTCGAACCCAGAAAGCACAACTACCTTCCAGTAGCTGGCATAACTAGTATGCTTTAACCCACTACGCCATCAGACCTTACAAAAGAAGTAGATAGTTCGAGATATATATATCTCAAACATCTCTACCTCCCGAAGGCACCAGATGAGTGAGGGGTCAGTCTGCAATTTTCGTCAAGCCACTGTCAATGTGAGAGAACTCGTGTCCAGCTTATAAGCCTATACTTGCATAAACCACAAGTGAAGATAAACAATCTTTGGACAACACCCACCAGTGGGACTCGAACCCAGAAAGCACAACTACCTTCCAGTAGCTGGCATAACTAGTATGCTTTAACCCACTACGCCATCAGACCTTACAAAAGAAGTAGATAGTTCGAGATATATATATCTCAAACATCTCTACCTCCCGAAGGCACCAGATGAGTGAGGGGTCAGTCTGCAATTTTCGTCAAGCCACTGTCAATGTGAGAGAACTCGTGTCCAGCTTATAAGCCTATACTTGCATAAACCACAAGTGAAGATAAACAATCTTTGGACAACACCCACCAGTGGGACTCGAACCCAGAAAGCACAACTACCTTCCAGTAGCTGGCATAACTAGTATGCTTTAACCCACTACGCCATCAGACCTTACAAAAGAAGTAGATAGTTCGAGATATATATATCTCAAACATCTCTACCTCCCGAAGGCACCAGATGAGTGAGGGGTCAGTCTGCAATTTTCGTCAAGCCACTGTCAATGTGAGAGAACTCGTGTCCAGCTTATAAGCCTATACTTGCATAAACCACAAGTGAAGATAAACAATCTTTGGACAACACCCACCAGTGGGACTCGAACCCAGAAAGCACAACTACCTTCCAGTAGCTGGCATAACTAGTATGCTTTAACCCACTACGCCATCAGACCTTACAAAAGAAGTAGATAGTTCGAGATATATATATCTCAAACATCTCTACCTCCCGAAGGCACCAGATGAGTGAGGGGTCAGTCTGCAATTTTCGTCAAGCCACTGTCAATGTGAGAGAACTCGTGTCCAGCTTATAAGCCTATACTTGCATAAACCACAAGTGAAGATAAACAATCTTTGGACAACACCCACCAGTGGGACTCGAACCCAGAAAGCACAACTACCTTCCAGTAGCTGGCATAACTAGTATGCGTTAACCCACTACGCCATCAGACCTTACAAAAGAAGTAGATAGTTCGAGATATATATATCTCAAACATCTCTACCTCCCGAAGGCACCAGATGAGTGAGGGGTCAGTCTGCAATTTTCGTCAAGCCACTGTCAATGTGAGAGAACTCGTGTCCAGCTTATAAGCCTATACTTGCATAAACCACAAGTGAAGATAAACAATCTTTGGACGACACCCACCAGTGGGACTCGAACCCAGAAAGCACAACTACCTTCCAGTAGCTGGCATAACTAGTATGCTTTAAACCACTACGCTATCAGACCTTACAAAAGAAGTAGATAGTTCGAGATATATATATCTCAAACATCTCTACCTCCCGAAGGCACCAGATGAGTGAGGGGTCAGTCTGCAATTTTCGTCAAGCCACTGTCAATGTGAGAGAACTCGTGTCCAGCTTATAAGCCTATACTTGCATAAACCACAAGTGAAGATAAACAATCTTTGGACAACACCCACCAGTGGGACTCGAACCCAGAAAGCACAACTACCTTCCAGTAGCTGGCATAACTAGTATGCTTTAACCCACTACGCCATCAGACCTTACAAAAGAAGTAGATAGTTCGAGATATATATATCTCAAACATCTCTACCTCCCGAAGGCACCAGATGAGTGAGGGGTCAGTCTGCAATTTTCGTCAAGCCACTGTCAATGTGAGAGAACTCGTGTCCAGCTTATAAGCCTATACTTGCATAAACCACAAGTGAAGATAAACAATCTTTGGACAACACCCACCAGTGGGACTCGAACCCAGAAAGCACAACTACCTTCCAGTAGCTGGCATAACTAGTATGCTTTAACCCACTACGCCATCAGACCTTACAAAAGAAGTAGATAGTTCGAGATATATATATCTCAAACATCTCTACCTCCCGAAAGCACCAGATGAGTGAGGGGTCAGTCTGCAATTTTCGTCAAGCCACTGTCAATGTGAGAGAACTCGTGTCCAGCTTATAAGCCTATACTTGCATAAACCACAAGTGAAGATAAACAATCTTTGGACAACACCCACCAGTGGGACTCGAACCCAGAAAGCACAACTACCTTCCAGTAGCTGGCATAACTAGTATGCTTTAACCCACTACGCCATCAGACCTTACAAAAGAAGTAGATAGTTCGAGATATATATATCTCAAACATCTCTACCTCCCGAAGGCACCAGATGAGTGAGGGGTCAGTCTGCAATTTTCGTCAAGCCACTGTCAATGTGAGAGAACTCGTGTCCAGCTTATAAGCCTATACTTGCATAAACCACAAGTGAAGATAAACAATCTTTGGACAACACCCACCAGTGGGACTCGAACCCAGAAAGCACAACTACCTTCCAGTAGCTGGCATAACTAGTATGCTTTAACCCACTACGCCATCAGACCTTACAAAAGAAGTAGATAGTTCGAGATATATATATCTCAAACATCTCTACCTCCCGAAGGCACCAGATGAGTGAGGGGTCAGTCTGCAATTTTCGTCAAGCCACTGTCAATGTGAGAGAACTCGTGTCCAGCTTATAAGCCTATACTTGCATAAACCACAAGTGAAGATAAACAATCTTTGGACAACACCCACCAGTGGGACTCGAACCCAGAAAGCACAACTACCTTCCAGTAGCTGGCATAACTAGTATGCTTTAACCCACTACGCCATCAGACCTTACAAAAGAAGTAGATAGTTCGAGATATATATATCTCAAACATCTCTACCTCCCGAAGGCACCAGATGAGTGAGGGGTCAGTCTGCAATTTTCGTCAAGCCACTGTCAATGTGAGAGAACTCGTGTCCAGCTTATAAGCCTATACTTGCATAAACCACAAGTGAAGATAAACAATCTTTGGACAACACCCACCAGTGGGACTCGAACCCAGAAAGCACAACTACCTTCCAGTAGCTGGCATAACTAGTATGCTTTAACCCACTACGCCATCAGACCTTACAAAAGAAGTAGATAGTTCGAGATATATATATCTCAAACATCTCTACCTCCCGAAGGCACCAGATGAGTGAGGGGTCAGTCTGCAATTTTCGTCAAGCCACTGTCAATGTGAGAGAACTCGTGTCCAGCTTATAAGCCTATACTTGCATAAACCACAAGTGAAGATAAACAATCTTTGGACAACACCCACCAGTGGGACTCGAACCCAGAAAGCACAACTACCTTCCAGTAGCTGGCATAACTAGTATGCTTTAACCCACTACGCCATCAGACCTTACAAAAGAAGTAGATAGTTCGAGATATATATATCTCAAACATCTCTACCTCCCGAAGGCACCAGATGAGTGAGGGGTCAGTCTGCAATTTTCGTCAAGCCACTGTCAATGTGAGAGAACTCGTGTCCAGCTTATAAGCCTATACTTGCATAAACCACAAGTGAAGATAAACAATCTTTGGACAACACCCACCAGTGGGACTCGAACCCAGAAAGCACAACTACCTTCCAGTAGCTGGCATAACTAGTATGCTTTAACCCACTACGCCATCAGACCTTACAAAAGAAGTAGATAGTTCGAGATATATATATCTCAAACATCTCTACCTCCCGAAGGCACCAGATGAGTGAGGGGTCAGTCTGCAATTTTCGTCAAGCCACTGTCAATGTGAGAGAACTCGTGTCCAGCTTATAAGCCTATACTTGCATAAACCACAAGTGAAGATAAACAATCTTTGGACAACACCCACCAGTGGGACTCGAACCCAGAAAGCACAACTACCTTCCAGTAGCTGGCATAACTAGTATGCTTTAACCCACTACGCCATCAGACCTTACAAAAGAAGTAGATAGTTCGAGATATATATATCTCAAACATCTCTACCTCCCGAAGGCACCAGATGAGTGAGGGGTCAGTCTGCAATTTTCGTCAAGCCACTGTCAATGTGAGAGAACTCGTGTCCAGCTTATAAGCCTATACTTGCATAAACCACAAGTGAAGATAAACAATCTTTGGACAACACCCACCAGTGGGACTCGAACCCAGAAAGCACAACTACCTTCCAGTAGCTGGCATAACTAGTATGCTTTAACCCACTACGCCATCAGACCTTACAAAAGAAGTAGATAGTTCGAGATATATATATCTCAAACATCTCTACCTCCCGAAAGCACCAGATGAGTGAGGGGTCAGTCTGCAATTTTCGTCAAGCCACTGTCAATGTGAGAGAACTCGTGTCCAGCTTATAAGCCTATACTTGCATAAACCACAAGTGAAGATAAACAATCTTTGGACAACACCCACCAGTAGGACTCGAACCCAGAAAGCACAACTACCTTCCAGTAGCTGGCATAACTAGTATGCTTTAACCCACTACGCCATCAGACCTTACAAAAGAAGTAGATAGTTCGAGATATATATATCTCAAACATCTCTACCTCCCGAAGGCACCAGATGAGTGAGGGGTCAGTCTGCAATTTTCGTCAAGCCACTGTCAATGTGAGAGAACTCGTGTCCAGCTTATAAGCCTATACTTGCATAAACCACAAGTGAAGATAAACAATCTTTGGACAACACCCACCAGTGGGACTCGAACCCAGAAAGCACAACTACCTTCCAGTAGCTGGCATAACTAGTATGCTTTAACCCACTACGCCATCAGACCTTACAAAAGAAGTAGATAGTTCGAGATATATATATCTCAAACATCTCTACCTCCCGAAGGCACCAGATGAGTGAGGGGTCAGTCTGCAATTTTCGTCAAGCCACTGTCAATGTGAGAGAACTCGTGTCCAGCTTATAAGCCTATACTTGCATAAACCACAAGTGAAGATAAACAATCTTTGGACAACACCCACCAGTGGGACTCGAACCCAGAAAGCACAACTACCTTCCAGTAGCTGGCATAACTAGTATGCTTTAACCCACTACGCCATCAGACCTTACAAAAGAAGTAGATAGTTCGAGATATATATATCTCAAACATCTCTACCTCCCGAAGGCACCAGATGAGTGAGGGGTCAGTCTGCAATTTTCGTCAAGCCACTGTCAATGTGAGAGAACTCGTGTCCAGCTTATAAGCCTATACTTGCATAAACCACAAGTGAAGATAAACAATCTTTGGACAACACCCACCAGTGGGACTCGAACCCAGAAAGCACAACTACCTTCCAGTAGCTGGCATAACTAGTATGCTTTAACCCACTACGCCATCAGACCTTACAAAAGAAGTAGATAGTTCGAGATATATATATCTCAAACATCTCTACCTCCCGAAGGCACCAGATGAGTGAGGGGTCAGTCTGCAATTTTCGTCAAGCCACTGTCAATGTGAGAGAACTCGTGTCCAGCTTATAAGCCTATACTTGCATAAACCACAAGTGAAGATAAACAATCTTTGGACAACACCCACCAGTGGGACTCGAACCCAGAAAGCACAACTACCTTCCAGTAGCTGGCATAACTAGTATGCTTTAACCCACTACGCCATCAGACCTTACAAAAGAAGTAGATAGTTCGAGATATATATATCTCAAACATCTCTACCTCCCGAAGGCACCAGATGAGTGAGGGGTCAGTCTGCAATTTTCGTCAAGCCACTGTCAATGTGAGAGAACTCGTGTCCAGCTTATAAGCCTATACTTGCATAAACCACAAGTGAAGATAAACAATCTTTGGACAACACCCACCAGTGGGACTCGAACCCAGAAAGCACAACTACCTTCCAGTAGCTGGCATAACTAGTATGCTTTAACCCACTACGCCATCAGACCTTACAAAAGAAGTAGATAGTTCGAGATATATATATCTCAAACATCTCTACCTCCCGAAGGCACCAGATGAGTGAGGGGTCAGTCTGCAATTTTCGTCAAGCCACTGTCAATGTGAGAGAACTCGTGTCCAGCTTATAAGCCTATACTTGCATAAACCACAAGTGAAGATAAACAATCTTTGGACAACACCCACCAGTGGGACTCGAACCCAGAAAGCACAAGTGAGTCCCACTGGTGGGTGTTGTCCAAAGATTGTTTATCTTCACTTGTGGTTTATGCAAGTATAGGCTTATAAGCTGGACACGAGTTCTCTCACATTGACAGTGGCTTGACGAAAATTGCAGACTGACCCCTCACTCATCTGGTGCCTTCCGGAGGTAGAGATGTTTGAGATATATATATCTCGAACTATCTACTTCTTTTGTAAGGTCTGATGGCGTAGTGGGTTAAAGCATACTAGTTATGCCAGCTACTGGAAGGTAGTTGTGCTTTCTGGGTTCGAGTCCCACTGGTGGGTGTTGTCCAAAGATTGTTTATCTTCACTTGTGGTTTATGCAAGTATAGGCTTATAAGCTGGACACGAGTTCTCTCACATTGACAGTGGCTTGACGAAAATTGCAGACTGACCCCTCACTCATCTGGTGCCTTCGGGAGGTAGAGATGTTTGAGATATATATATCTCGAACTATCTACTTCTTTTGTAAGGTCTGATGGCGTAGTGGGTTAAAGCATACTAGTTATGCCAGCTACTGGAAGGTAGTTGTGCTTTCTGGGTTCGAGTCCCACTGGTGGGTGTTGTCCAAAGATTGTTTATCTTCACTTGTGGTTTATGCAAGTATAGGCTTATAAGCTGGACACGAGTTCTCTCACATTGACAGTGGCTTGACGAAAATTGCAGACTGACCCCTCACTCATCTGGTGCCTTCGGGAGGTAGAGATGTTTGAGATATATATATCTCGAACTATCTACTTCTTTTGTAAGGTCTGATGGCGTAGTGGGTTAAAGCATACTAGTTATGCCAGCTACTGGAAGGTAGTTGTGCTTTCTGGGTTCGAGTCCCACTGGTGGGTGTTGTCCAAAGATTGTTTATCTTCACTTGTGGTTTATGCAAGTATAGGCTTATAAGCTGGACACGAGTTCTCTCACATTGACAGTGGCTTGACGAAAATTGCAGACTGACCCCTCACTCATCTGGTACCTTCGGGAGGTAGAGATGTTTGAGATATATATATCTCGAACTATCTACTTCTTTTGTAAGGTCTGATGGCGTAGTGGGTTAAAGCATACTAGTTATGCCAGCTACTGGAAGGTAGTTGTGCTTTCTGGGTTCGAGTCCCACTGGTGGGTGTTGTCCAAAGATTGTTTATCTTCACTTGTGGTTTATGCAAGTATAGGCTTATAAGCTGGACACGAGTTCTCTCACATTGACAGTGGCTTGACGAAAATTGCAGACTGACCCCTCACTCATCTGGTGCCTTCGGGAGGTAGAGATGTTTGAGATATATATATCTCGAACTATCTACTTCTTTTGTAAGGTCTGATGGCGTAGTGGGTTAAAGCATACTAGTTATGCCAGCTACTGGAAGGTAGTTGTGCTTTCTGGGTTCGAGTCCCACTGGTGGGTGTTGTCCAAAGATTGTTTATCTTCACTTGTGGTTTATGCAAGTATAGGCTTATAAGCTGGACACGAGTTCTCTCACATTGACAGTGGCTTGACGAAAATTGCAGACTGACCCCTCACTCATCTGGTGCCTTCGGGAGGTAGAGATGTTTGAGATATATATATCTCGAACTATCTACTTCTTTTGTAAGGTCTGATGGCGTAGTGGGTTAAAGCATACTAGTTATGCCAGCTACTGGAAGGTAGTTGTGCTTTCTGGGTTCGAGTCCCACTGGTGGGTGTTGTCCAAAGATTGTTTATCTTCACTTGTGGTTTATGCAAGTATAGGCTTATAAGCTGGACACGAGTTCTCTCACATTGACAGTGGCTTGACGAAAATTGCAGACTGACCCCTCACTCATCTGGTGCCTTCGGGAGGTAGAGATGTTTGAGATATATATATCTCGAACTATCTACTTCTTTTGTAAGGTCTGATGGCGTAGTGGGTTAAAGCATACTAGTTATGCCAGCTACTGGAAGGTAGTTGTGCTTTCTGGGTTCGAGTCCCACTGGTGGGTGTTGTCCAAAGATTATATATATATATATATATATATATATATATATATATATATATATATATATATATATATATATATATATATATGTCGTACCTAGTAGCCAGAACGCACTTCTCAGCTTACTATGCAAGGCCCGATTTGCCTAATAAGCCAAGTTTTCATGAATTAATTTTTTTCGACTACCTAACCTACCTAACCTAACCTAACTTTTTCGGCTACCTAACCTAACCTAACCTATACAGATAGGTTAGGTTAGGTTAGGTAGGGTTGGTTAGGTTCGGTCATATATCTACGTTAATTTTAACTCCAATAATTTTTTTTTTTACCTCATACATAATGAAATGGGTAGCTTTATCATTTCATGAGAAAAAAATTAGAGAAAATATATTAATTCAGGAAAACTTGGCTTATTGGGCAAATTGGGCTTTGCATAGTAGGCTGAGAAGTGCGTTCTGGCTACTAGGTACGACATATATATATATGTCGTACCTAGTAGTCAGAACACACTTCTCAGCCTACTATGCAAGGCCCGATTTGCCTAATAAGCCAAGTTTTCATGAATTAATGTTTTTTCGTCTACCTAACCTACCTAACCTAACCTAACCTAGCTTTTTTTGGCTACCTAACCTAACCTTACCTATAAATATAGGTTAGGTTAGGTTAGGTAGGGTTGGTTAGGTTCGGTCATATATCTACGTTAATTTTAACTCCAATAAAAAAAAATTGACCTCATACATAATGAAATGGGTAGCTTTATCATTTCATAAGAAAAAAATTAGAGAAAATATATTAATTCAGGAAAACTTGGCTTATTAGGCAAATCGGGCCTTGAATAGTAGGCTGAGAAGTGAGTTCTGGCTACTAGGTACGACATATATATATATATATATATATATATATATATGTCGTACCTAGTAGCCAGAACACACTTTTCGGCCTACTATGCAAGGCCCGATTTGCCTAATAAGGCAAGTTTTCATGAATTAATTGTTTTTCGACTACCTAACCTACCTAACCTAACCTAACCTAACTTTTTCGGCTACCTAACCTATAAAGATAGGTTAGGTTAGGTTAGGTGGGATTGGTTAGGTTCGGTCATATATCTACGTTAATTTTAACTCCAATAAAAAAAAATTGAGCTCATACATAATGAAATGGGTAGCTTTATCATTTCATAAGAAAAATATGAGAGAAAATATATTATTTCAGGAAAACTTGGCTTATTAGGCAAATCGGGCCTTGCATAGTAGGCCGAGTACGAAGTTCTGGCTACTAGGTACAACATATATATATATATATATATATATATATATATATATATGTATGTATATATATATATATATATATATATATATATATATATATATATATATATATATATATATATATATATATATATATATATATATATATATGTCGTACCTAATAGCCAGAACGCACTTCTCAGCCAACTATGCATGGCCCAATTTGCCTAATAAGCCAAGTTTTCATGAATTAATGTTTTTTCGACTACCTAACCTACCTAACCTAACCTAACCTAACTTTTTCTGCTACCTAACCTAACCTAACCGATAGAGATAGGTTAGGTTAGGTTAGGTAGGGTTGGTTAGGTTCGGTCATATATCTACATTAATTTTAACTCTAATAAAAAAAATTGACCTCATACATAATGAAAATGGGTAGCTTTATCATTTCATAAGAAAAAAATTAGAAAAAATATATTAATTCAGGAAAACTTGGCTTATTAGGCAAATCGGGCCTTGCATAGTAGGCCGATAAGTGCGTTCTGGCTATTAGGTACGATATATATATATATATATATATATATATATATATATATATATATATATATATATATATATATATATATATATATATATATATATTCATTCGCATATAGTCCTGGGGACCATTCAGGCTTGTTCGCATATATATATATATATATATATATATATATATATATATATATATATATATATATATATATGTCGTACCTAGTAGCCAGAACTCACTTCTCAGCCTACTATTCAAGGCCCGATTTGCCTAATAAGCCAAGTTTTCCTGAATTAATATATTTACTATAATTTTTTTCTTATGAAATGATAAAGCTACCCTTTTCACTATGTATGAGGTCAATTTTTTTTTATTGGAGTTAAAATTAACGTAGATATATGACCGAACCTAACCAACCCTACCTAACCTAACCTAACCTATATATATAGGTAAGGTTAGGATAGGTAGCCAAAAAAAGCTAGGTTAGGTTAGGTTAGGTAGGTTAGGTAGACGAAAAAACATTAATTCATGAAAACTTGGCTTATTAGGCAAATCGGGCCTTGCATAGTAGGCTGAGAAGTGAGTTCTGGCTACTAGGTACGACATATATATATATATATATATATATATATATATATATATATATATATATATGTCGTACCTAGTAGCCAGAACTCACTTCTCAGCCTACTATGCAAGGCCCGATTTGCCTAATAAGCCTAGTTTTCATGAATTAATGTTTTTTCGACAACCTAACCTACCTAACCTAACCTAACCTAACGTTTTCGGCTACCTAACCTAACCTAACCTATAAAGATAGGTTAGGTTAGGTTAGGTAGGGTTGGTTAGGTTCGGTCATATATCTACGTTAATTTTAACTCCAATAAAAAAAATTGACCTCATACATAATGAAATGGGTAGCTTTATCATTTCATAAGAAAAAAATTAGAGAAAATATATTAATTCAGTAAAACGTGGCTTATTAGGTAAATCGGGCCTCGCATAGTAGGCTGAGAAGTGAGTTCTGGCTACTAGGTACGACATATATATATATATATATATATATATATATATATATATATATATATATATGTCGTACCTAATAGCCAGAACGCACTTCTCAGCCTACTATGCAAGGCCCGATTTGCCTAATAAGCCAAGTTTTCCTGAATTAATATATTTTTTCTAATTTTTTTCTTATGAAATGATAAAGCTACCCATTTCATTATGTATGAGGTTAATTTTTTTTATTGGAGTTAAAATTAACGTAGATATATGACCGAACCTAACCAACCCTACCTAACCTAACCTAACCTATCTCTATCGGTTAGGTTAGGTTAGGTAGCAGAAAAAGTTAGGTTAGGTTAGGTTAGGTAGGTTAGGTAGTCGAAAAAACATTAATTCAGGAAAACTTGGCTTATTAGGCAAATTGGGACATGCATAGTTGGCTGAGAAGTGCGTTCTGGCTATTAGGTACGACATATATATATATATATATATATATATATGTCGTACCTAGTAGCCAGAACGCACTTCTCAGCCTACAATGCAAGGCCTAATTTGCCTAATAAACCAAGTTTTAATGAATTAATTGTTTTTCGACTACCTAGCCTACCTAACCTAACCTAACCTAACATTTTCGGCTACCTAACCTAACCTAACCTATAAAGATAGGTTAGGTTAGGTTAGGTAGGGTTGGTTAGGTTCGGTCATATATCTACGTTAATTTTAACTCCAAAAACAAAAATTGACCTCATACATAATGAAATGGGTAGCTCTATCATTTCATAAGAAAAAAATTAGAGAAAATATATTATTTCAGGAAAACTTGGCTTATTAGGCAAATCGGGCCTTGCATAGTAGGCTCAGAAGTGAGTTCTGGCTACTAGGTACGACATATATATATATATATATATATATATATATGTCGTACCTAGTAGCCAGAACTCACTTCTCAGCCTACTATTCAAGGCCCGATTTGCCTAATAAGCCAAGTTTTCCCGAATAAATATATTTACTATAATTTTTTTCTTATGAAATGATAAAGCAACCCTTTTCTCTATGTATGAGGTCAATTTTTTTTTATTAGAGTTAAAATTAACGTAGATATATGACCGAACCTAACCAACCCTACCTAACCTAACCTAACCTATATTTATAGGTAAGGTTAGGTTAGGTAGCCCAAAAAAGCTAGGTTAGGTTAGGTTAGGTAGGTTAGGTAGACGAAAAAACATTAATTCATGAAAATTTGGCTTATTAGGCAAATCGGGCCTTGAATAGTAGGCTGAGAAGTGCGTTCTGGCTATTAGGTACGACATATATATATATATATATATATATATATATATATATATAGCCAGAACGTATATATATATATATATATATTTATATATATATATATATATATATATATGTCGTACCTAATAGCCAGAACGCACTTGTCAGCCTACTATGCAAGGCCCGATTTGCCCAATAAGCCAAGTTTTCCTGAATTAATATATTTTCTCTATTTTTTTTCTTATGAAATGATAAATCTACCTATTTCATTATGTATGAGGTCAATTTTTTTTTATTTGAGTTTAAATTAACGTAGATATATGACCAAACCTAACCAACCCTAAATAACCTAACCTAACTTATCTTTATAGGTTAGGTTAGGTTAGGTAGCCAAAAAAGTTAGGTTAGGTTAGGTTAGGTAGGTTAGGTAGTCGAAAAACAATTAATTCATGAAAACTTGGCTTATTAGTCAAATTGGGCCTTGCATAGTAGGCTGATAAGTGAGTTCTGGCTACTAGGTACGACATATATATATATATAGCCAGAACGTATATATATATATATATATATATATATATATATATATATATATATATATATATATATATAGCCAGAACGTATATATATATATACGTATATATATATATATATGTCGTACCTAGTAGCCAGAACTCACTTCTGAGCCTACTATGCACGGCCCGATTTGCCTAATAAGCCAAGTTTTCATGAATTAATTGCTTTTCGACTACCTAACCTACCTAACCTAACCTAACCTAACTTTTTCGGCTACCTAACCTAACCTAACCTATAAAGATAGGTTAGGTTAGGTTAGGTAGGGTTGGTTAGGTTCGGTCATATATCTACGTTAATTTTAACTCCAATAAAAAAAAATTGACCTCTTACATAATGAAATGGGTTGCTTTATCATTTCATAAGAAAAAAATTAGAGAAAATATATTAATTCATGAAAACTTGGCTTATTAGACAAATCGGGCCTTGCATTGTAGGCTGAAAAGTGAGTTCTGGCTACTAGGTACGACATATATATATATATATATATATATATATATATATATATATATATATATATATATATATATATATATATATATATATACATATACATATGTATATATATATATATATATATATATATATATATATATATATATATATATATATATGTATATGTATATTATATATATATATATATATATATATATATATATATATATATATATATATATATATATATATGTATATGTATATTATATATATATATATATATATATATATATATATATATATATATATATATATATATATATATATATATATATATATATATATATATATATATATGTCGTACCTATTAGCCAGAATGCACCTCTCAGCCTACTATGCAAGGCCCGATTTGCCAAATAAGCCAAGTTTTCATGAATTAAAGTTTTTTCGACTACCTAACCTACCTAACCTAACCTAACCTAACTTTTTCTGCTACCTAACCTAACCTAACCTATAAAGATAGGTTAGGTTAGGTTAGGTAGGGTTGGTTAGGTTCGGTCATATATCTTCGTTAATTTTAACTACAATAAAAAAAATGACCTCATACATAATGATATAGGTAGCTTTATCATTTCATAAGAAAAAAAATTGAGAAAATATATTAATTCAGGAAAACTTGGCTTATTAGGCAAATC
Organism: Procambarus clarkii; assembly: GCF_040958095.1. NCBI lineage: Eukaryota > Metazoa > Arthropoda > Malacostraca > Decapoda > Cambaridae > Procambarus > Procambarus clarkii. Next base: position 2,257,344 of record NC_091214.1, on the reverse strand, counting down.
GGGCCTTGCATAGTAGGCTGAGAAGTGCGTTCTGGCTACTAGGTACGACATATATATATATATATATATATATATATATATATATATATATATATATATATATATATATATATATATATATATATATATATATATATATATATATATATATATATATATATATATATATATATATATATATATATAAATATATATATATATATATATATATATATATATATATATATATATATATATATATATATATATATATATATATATATATTTATATATATATATATATATATGTATATATATATATATTATTAAATATGACCGAAAAAGTAAGATTAATAATTCTAACACGAATTTTCTCAATCTTTCGTACATTTCTTTTCACTGTTGGAGGTAAATCAAAAATCAATTCTCCAAAATTCATTTTTATTTCTAGTCTGACGCGACACGAGCGCGTTTCGTAAAACTTATTACATTTTCAAAGACTTTAGTTTACAAATACACAACTGAATAGAACTTACGCATCTCCGATTTTATATCTACATTTGAGTGAGGTGGATGGGGTGAGGTGGCATTAATAGGGTATTAATTTCATCAACACAAGACAGAACAAGAGGAGGTATTAATAGGGTATTAATTTCATCAACACAAGACCCTATTATTAAAAGAAATTAATACCCTATTAATACCACCTCTTGTTCTGTCTTGTGTTGATGAAATTAATACCCTATTAATGCCACCTCACCCCATCCACCTCACTCAAATGTAGATATAAAATCGGAGATGCGTAAGTTCTGTTCAGTTGTGTATTTGTAAACTAAAGTCTTTGAAAATGTAATAAGTTTTACGAAACGCGCTCGTGTCGCGTCAGACTAGAAATAAAAATGAATTTTGGAGAATTGATTTTTGATTTACCTCAAACAGTGAAAAGAAATGTACGAAAGATTGAGAAAATTCGTGTTAGAATTATTAATCTTACTTTTTCGGTCATATTTAATAATATATGTCTACAGGAAAGACTGCTTCCAAAATATACTAATATATATATATATATATATATATATATATATATATATATATATATATATATATATATATATATATATATATATATATATATATATATATAGATATTAGTATATCCAGGTTTATATTCCCCATATAAACCTGGTTTATATTCCCAGGGGAATATAAACCTGGATATGCGTATGGAAATGTCAAGACACACAAGCCTGGAAACCCACTTCAGCCAATCATTAGCCAGATACCCACACCCACGTACAGACTGGCGAAGCGACTCAACGGCCTGCTGACTCCTTATGTTCCTTGCGCCTTCAGCCTGAAGTCTCCAAAGGAATTTGTTGACTTACTGCGGGGCACACGGGCCACAGGGATAAGAGCCTCGTTGGACGTAGAATCGCTGTTTACCAACGTACCTGTGGACGAGACAATCGGAATGATAGCCGACAGAGTGTATCGTGATCCAGCCTGTACTCCTCTTGACATACCAGAAAATATTCTGAGGAAACTACTCCAAGCTTGTACTAAAGAGGCACCCTTCTTGAGCCCGGATGGGCACATGTATATGCAAGTAGATGGGGTCGCCATGGGTTCTCCCCTAGGTGTCCTGTTTGCAAACTTCTACATGGGTACCATTGAGCAAAAAGTCTTAGTCGACATGAACTTGAAACCGGCCATATACTGCAGGTATGTTGACGACATTTTTACACAGGTACCTGATGTCAGACATCTGCAGGAGCTGAAGGAGGCATTTTAGCAGAGTTCCGTGCTGCGTTTCACTTACGAGATGGAAAAGGATGGGAAGCTGCCCTTTCTAGATGTAACAGTCATGGAAAAGGGCGGAGGTTTCCACACTGCAGTCTACACTAAGGAAACAAACATAGGAATGTGCCTAAATGCCAACAGCGACTGCCCAGACAGGTACAAGAGGAGTGTTGTTAACGCATATGTCGACCGTGCTCTCAGCCACAGCTCAGAATGGAAGCAAGTCGACGAAGAACTCTGTAGGGTAAGGCAGGTCGTAGTCAATAACGGCTTCTCCAATGGTTTCGTCGAAGACATCATAAGAAGGAAAGTGAAAAGCCATGCAACCTCTGAAGAGACAACTAACACAACACCTATACCCCCTATTAGACTATTTTACAGGAACTTCTTTTCCACAGCTCATAAAACGGAGGAAAGGGTCCTGAAAGATATTGTTAATAGAAACGTTATCACTACAGACAAAAATCAGAGGATACAACTGACGATTTACTATAAAACCAGAAAAACGTCCAGCCTACTCATGAGAAACTCTCCAGACACAAAACAGAACGCTTTAAAAGAGACTAACGTCGTCTATGCCTTCAAATGCCCACTTGGGGACTGTAAGCTCCAAAAAACCCAATATATAGGCAAGACAACAACATCTCTTTCTAGGCGTTTAACGATGCATAAGCAACAGGGCTCCATTAAGGAACATATAATCTCTTCCCACAACCAAACCATCGCCAGAGAAATCCTAGTAAACAACACAGAAATCATCGATAGATACAGCGATAGCAGGCGGCTTGACGTTTGCGAGGCACTACACATCAAGAAGTCAACACCAGCAATCAACAGCCAATTATTGCACAACTATATTCTACCCACCTCAAGACTCCGCTCCAATATAGAAGCATCAAGAAATATGGACCAATAGGCTTTCTACAAACACTTCTATTCAATATCCATTGTTTCGTGTTCTGTCTTGTGTTGATGAAATTAATACCCTATTAATACCACTTCTTGTTCTGTCTTGTGTTGATGAAATTAATACCCTATTAATGCCACATCTTGTTCTGTCTTGTGTTAATGCCACATCACCCCTTCCACCTCACTCAAATGTAGATATAAAATCGGAGATGCGTAAGTTCTATTCAGTTGTGTATTTGTGAACTAAAGTCTTTGAAAATGTAATAAGTTTTACGAAACGAGCTCGTGTCGCGTCAGACTAGAAATAAAAATGAATTTTGGAGAATTGATTTTTGATTTACCTCCAACAGTGAAAAGAAATGTACGAAAGATTGAGAAAATTCGTGTTAGAATTATTAATCTTACTTTTTCGGTCATATTTAATAATATATGTCTACAGGAAAGACTGCTACCAAAATATACTAATATATATATATATATATATATATATATATATATATATATATATATATATATATATATATATATATATATATATATATATATATATGTCGTACCTAGTAGCCAGAACGCACTTCTCGGCCTACTATGCAAGGCCCGATTTGCCTAATAAGCCAAGTTTTCCTGAATTAATATATTTTCCCTAATTTTTTGCTTATGAAATGATAAAGCTACCCATTTCATTATGTATGAGGTCAATTTTTTTTTATGGGAGTTAAAATTAACGTAGATATATGACCGAACCTAACCAACCCTACCCAACCTAACCTAACCTATGTTTATAGTTTAGGTTAGGGTAGGAAGCCGAAAAAGTTAGGTTAGGTTAGGTTAGGTAGGTTAGGTAGTCGAAAAACAATGATTTCATGAAAACTTGGCTTATTAGGCAAATCGGGCCTTGCAAAGTAGGCTGAGAAGTGCATTCTGGCTACTAGGTACGACATATATATATATATATATATATATATATATATATATATATATATATATATATATATATATATATATATATATATATATATATGTCGTACCTAGTAGCCAGAACGCACTTCTCAGCCTACTATGCAAGGCCCGATTTGCCTAATAAACCAAGTTTTCCTGAATTAATATATTTTCTCTAATTTTTTTCTCATGATATGATAAAGCTACCCATTTCATTATGTATGAGGTTAATTTTATTTTATTGGAGTTAAATTTAACATAGATATATGACCGAACCTAACCAACCCTACCTAACCTAACCTATCCAATCTCTATAGGTTAGGTTAGGTTAGGTAGCAGAAAAAGTTAGGTTAGGGTAGGTTAGGTAGGTTAGGTAGTCGAAAAAACATTAATTTATGAAAACTTGGCTTATTAGGCAAATCGGGCCTTGCATAGTAGGCTGAGAAGTGAGTTCTGGCTACTAGGTACGACATATATATATATATATATATATATATATATATATATATATATATATATATATATATATATATATATATATATATATATATATATATATATATGTCGTACCTAGTAGCCAGAACGCACTTCTGGGCCTACTATTTAAGGCCCGATTTGCCTAATAAGCCAAGTTTTCATGAATTAATTGTTTTTCGACTACCTAACCTACCTAACCTAACCTAACCTAACTTTTTCTGCTACCTAACCTAACGTAACCTATAAAGATAGGTTAGGTTAGGTTAGGTAGGGTTGGTTAGGTTCGGTCATATATCTACGTTAATTTTAACTCCAATAAATAAAAATTGACCTCATACATAATGAAATGGGCAGCTTTATCATTTCATAAGAAAAAAATTATAGAAAATATATTAATTCAGGAAAACTTGGCTTATTAGGCAAATCGGGCCTTGCATAGTAGGCTCAGAAGTGCGTTCTGGCTACTAGGTACGACATATATATATATATATATATATATATATAAGCCTTACAACTTTACTATTAAACAATGCTGTCATCTTATATGTGCTATCAGTGTGTTTTAATGTGCCTACTAATCTTTGCCATATTATCAATCAAGCTACCAATGCTTTCAATATGCTTTAATGTGCTTTAATATACATACCTACAAATCTCTCTCAAAATTTCTTACAATGCACCTGTTAGAATTTTATAAATTTTGCTAGAAATTACCTTCTTAATATTATCTGTTAGATTAAGGACCTGCCCGAAACGCTGTGCATACTAGTGGCTTTACAAGAATTTAAACACATCATGCTATGTACTCTCATAAACCGAGTGTAACTTCTTGAATATAAATAAGTAAATAAATATAGAAGAAAACGCCTGTGAACAGGAGATGCTTTCTCACCTACATGATTATTAACATATGGAACTACCTACCCGCAGAACACGTAAATGCCAAAACTCTGCTTAGTTTTAAAGTACAGATGGAAAAGATCATCAAGACATCTTCGACTGGTAAGCACCAAATTAAATACACAGTAGGTAATTACAGTATAGTACATGTCATTCTTAACTAAATAATAAGAGTATCCCCAGCAAAATAAGAGCATTATTTATGAGACTAATGACACTTATATATATATCAGGAAAGATGAAAGGGTACATTGTTGCAAGGCATTTATATCAATATATTAATAATGTACTTTCTCAACCCAATGTACCTTCTTGTATATATCTAAATAAATATATAACACGTGAATCTTCACATGTATAAGATGTCTACATATAAAGATTCACACATTCTGTACTAGCTAAATGTCATTCAGCTTTATCATCTGAATGCACCAAGCTGTGCCTTTTCATATTTCCAAAATTTTGCTGGTGAATTGAAGTCGAACACCCGAAAATTAATATTTCCAAACACGAGCGAATCCTGTCCTGCTCTCTGGACACATATTAGTTTTCTTCCTACTGATTGGTGCAGTTTATGTGAGATTCTTATTCACTCACAGGATTCTTGGTTAATAACAGGTGGAACAGCCTACCCGCCGAAGCCGTAAAAGACAAACATCTGTTAACTTTTCTTTTAAAGTATAGTTGAAAAAGATCATCAAGGCAAACATTTGACAAGCTACCGATTTCCTTTTGTCGTCAAGGCTACTATTGATAGTGGCAGTCAGGTAAACCTAGGTAAAATCAAGGTGTTTTCAATTGGATGACAGCACGAGAGATGATGTGGGGAGACGCTTCATGGTTGGTCGATAGATATTAACTGTCAGGCAAGGCTTGCGTGTTGTTTCCTAGAATTAGATTTGATGTGAGCACTACACGGTCAGTGATGGTCGTTCTTCTTTTGATAGGTTCAGTTTATTGTATTGTGGCCAGTATTATTCACTTTATTGACCAATGCATTAGCATCGGTTCTCAATGTTTTATCATTATATATATATATATATATATATATATATATATATATATATATATATATATATATATATATATATATATATATATATATATATATATATATATTATATATATATATATATATATATATATATATATATATATATATATATATATATTATATATATATATATATATTATATATATATATATATATATATATATATATATATATATATATATATATATATATACATATAGGGGTACCACCACTGGTTTAATTAAAGGGACCCACATCCTCGAAGAAGAAAATAAATAGTGTTCAGAGAAGACCTTGTGGATTCTCACTGAATACTTTAATCTTTTCCTCTCCTACCACCCCTATTATTTTTTTTTTTATTTGATTTTATTGCAATGTTACAGTTTACAGAAAACACACACTTATTTAACAATATAACAATATACCAATCAGTGTTCGAAGACCTCGTCCAGTTCCTCGGGGGTCGGGTGCGTACCCAAGATACAATACGCATTTCCCCTCTGAACAGCGACACTGAGGCGCTGGAACATAAAACTGGCCGCTCTTGGGTCTCTAGTCTTCCCAATGAGTTCCTCGCCCAGCTCCTTCAGGAACTTAAGTGCACATTTACCCCAGGCGCCCAGAGTCTCAGAGCCTATTGGCACGAACCTGTAACAACGTTCTAGGTCCCTGTACATGTTAGTTTTCTGGGTCTCCCTGAAGGTGGCCGCCCCGCCTCCCTCAGATGCGCTGTAAGGTAGATAGGTATCAGCCAATGTGGATGCACACGTGTAGTCCCACACGACCTGTTTACCTTCCCTCCACGGCTGCAGGGTGACTCCATCTGGGCGTTTTTGGCTGTTGTCAGGCCTGCACAACTGAGGTTCCCTTTGTGCTGGGCACCCAGCTGAAGCCAAACTTCTCTTGATGATGTCATTGACTGCTTCATGTCTGGCAATCTTTCCCTGTGTCTTACGACAGATGAGACCATGGCTGCCGTATTGGTCTGCCCGTGCATGGCCGCAAATACACCGGTGCTCGGTGGAGATAGGGGCGGCAAGGCACAGAGCAACACCAATACTTAGGGTCCGACGGTCCAGGCGGGTGCCCAAGGCGGAATTAGGGACTGCCAACAGGAAGTCCCCGGCATGGAGAGCTTGCACAGCTAGAAGACGCGCTTTGTCCTTCCTGGAAGCTGCCTCCAGCAATGATGTGGCGATGTTCTCCACTATGGGGCTATCCCATTTGGACTGTTTGCAGTCATTTGGAAAAGTCGGTCGAGGATGAGAGTTGACAAGAGTGTCCCACTGACCGGCTCCTTCCGCGAATTTGGGATCATGAATCCCAATGAAGTCTCTTAGGTGTTCCGGTAGTATTTCCTTAACTAATTCACCTGTTGCACTGGTCGAGGATAAGAATGCCGGCAATGCTAACTGTGTCGCCTTGCGAATACCTATCCCCCCGAGTCTAACTGGGAGCGTTGCTTGGTCCCATTGGTCATCTTGCAGGGAGAGGTTTAACACTTTCACGGTTATTGACCTTAGGAGTGTGTCATATTCTGTTAATTTTGGGCTGTCGAAGGAGGGAGCACACCTTAGGAAATAGGTCAGTCTGGGCAAAGCCAGGCACCTTGTGAGAAGGTACAGAGCATCGTGGGCGTCCAAATCCCCTATTCTTCCCTCCATCCTCCTCAGGTCGTTCAGCTTTTCTTCGAGGACTACCTCAATGGCGCTCGAGCCCAGAGGTGCCCCTAGCAGCACACTGTCGGTGGGAGCGATCACTTGGGCTTCTGGCAATATGGTTCGCACTGCATCTATGGTTGGTTGGCTAGATGAGATGATTTCACACTTTAATGGGTTTAGGGTGAGTCCTAACTCCTCTCCCTTAGATTTCACCAGCTGTAGATCTTCTAGCAGGGACTCCTGTGTCCCTGCCAGGGTGCCATCGTCCAGGAACCAGATGTTGAGTTCGCTGGTCAACCTGCTTGTGACCTCTTTAACAGCCATGCAAAAAAGAAAAGGGGCAAGTGGGTCTCCCTGCTGGACACCTTCTGCAGAAACAACTTCATGTTCCCCAAACAGCAGCGTCGATTCCCTACTGTACCCTGCTGAGACAAAGGGGAGTAGAGAAGGAAAGCTTGTTCGAACTGCTTCCAATACCACATCCCTTTTTACCTGGTTGAAGGCATTTTTAAAGTCTAATTTAATTAATGCCTTATTTTCTGGGAGGTGCTTTATATAGGCTCGTGCTGCATGAGCTGCTGCTTCACAGCCATGGGGAACACCAAAACCTAGTTGATGGGGTTGAAGCATCGTCGCAGCGTCTATGCTAATTTTTCTGACAGCTGCCCTAGCAACAAGGCGCCGAAGTGTGTTACCCACGGCAATGGGTCTGACTCCACCATCTTTCTTCTTGAGGGCGCAAAGGGATGCTCCAAAGAAAAAGGGTTTAATTGTATCTGGGATCAACCCAGAGAGGCAGTCGTTGACAAACTTCGTGACCTCTGACAATAGTGTCTCGGCAACTTCTCCGAGAACTGGATTTACCATCTCCTTGAGGTGCTAAGGTCTTACTCCAGTGTATCCCCCTGCCGAGCCTGGCGGAAATGACATGATGGCTTTGTATACCTCTGACGCTTGGAGGAATAGAGGTCCCATGTCTGGGACATTGGTGTCCTGAGCAGTGGGTTCCCATGGTACTCTAGGAGGGTGCTTCTCTCTCAGCGAGTTGGCGGTAGCGGTATTTCTAGGGGCGATTGTGTCTTCGCTGGTAAGTAACCTAATTGCCCCTACTGTGTTGCCCTCTTCAATTTTTTTGGTCACTTGTGTTCCTAGTTTAAAATTGTCATTGGAACTCTTGGGTCTGCCACGACGGTTTTTGCGTTGAGGAGGGATGGGGATCAAGTTGTCAGCTCTGGGGAAATTATTTATTGCCCTAGTGACTGATGAGGCTAGTGACTTGCCCCCTCTTGTAGGTACGCCTAAGCAAATATTGCCAAACAGGAGCAAATTATGCCATGCTTTGATGGTGGCTGCAGCATTAAGATTTTCAGACTGTTCATTTACTTTCCTTAGAAGGTTTATATATTTCCCTGCTGCAAATGGGCGCGCTGCTTTAGGAATGTGGGGAAGAGTTCTGGTGGTGGATGCTTTGATGGCCCCCAGGAGGTCATCTGATGACATGAAGTTTGCTGGGATGTGTGGGGGTGCCGGGGGGACCTGAGGCCTTCTCTCTCTACAGGTTCCGTCCATGAACCCTCACAGCCGTTGTGTTGACGTAGGGTTCCATCATTTCTAAGGCTGTGTGATTCGTCACACACCCGGCACGTTCCTCTGAGTCTGGGTCCTCTGGTTGCACGTCTGGGTGCACTGTTCCCAGGACCCTGTTCTTGGCTGAGGGGTTCCTGGTTAGTTGGTGGAGTCCCCTAAATCCCCCGGGCGGCCGGCGTGGGAGGGATGACAGGGGTGGTGGCAGCAGGGGTGGACACGGGTGGTGGCAGGAGGGGTGGCTAGCTGTCCCTCACACTCACCACTCCTATGAGTACTTGTGTCTCCCTCCCTTTTGGGAGGAACCTGAATGCCTGCTGTGACCTGTGCCATATCTGGGTGCATGGAGGGTAATATATATATATATATATATATATATATATATATATATATATATATATATATATATATATATATATATATATATATATATATATATATATGTCGTACCTAATAGCCAGAACGCACTTCTCTGCCTACTATGCAAGGCCCGATTTGCCTAATAAGCCAAGTTTTCATGAATTAATTGTTTTTCGACTACCTAACCTACCTAACCAAACCTAACCTAACTTTTTCGGCTACCTAACCTAACCTAACCTAAAAAGATAGGTTAGGTTAGGTTAGGTAGGGTTGGTTAGGTTTGGTCATATATCTACGTTAATTTTAACTCCAATAAAAAAATATTGACCTCATACATAATGAAATGGGTAGCTTTATCATCTCATAAGAAAAAAAATTGAGAAAATATAATAATTCAGGAAAACTTGGCTTATTAGGGAAATCGGGCCTTGCATAGTAGGCCTAGAAGTGCGTTCTGGCTACTAGGTACGACATATATATATATATATATATATATATATATATATATATGTCGTACCTAGTAGCCAGAACTCACTTTTTGGCCTACTATTCAAGGCCCGATTTGCCTAGTAAGCCAAGTTTTCCTGAATTAATATATTTTCTCAAATTTTTTTCTTATGAAATGATAAATCAACCCATTTCATTATGTATGAGGTCAATTTTTTTTTATTGGAGTTAAAATTAACGTAGATATATGACCGAACCTAACCAACCCTACCTAACCTAACCTAACCTATCTCTATAGGTTAGGTTTGGTTAGGTAGCCGAAAAAGTTAGGTTAGGTTAGGTTAGGTAGGTTAGGTAGTCGAAAAACAATTAATTCATGAAAACTTGGCTTATTAGGCAAATCGGGCCTTGCATAGTAGGCTGAGAAGTGCGTTCTGGCTATTAGGTACGACATATATATATATATATATATATATATATATATATATATATATATATATATATATATATATATTAAGATGAATAGGAAAACCAGGGATATACTGAACATCTTGAATCAGAATCTTTACTTTAAAAAACATAACGTTTCGAATGCTTCTCGTATTCATCATCAGATCTAAAAGAAAAAACAGAAATCACAGTCAAATAACTGGTAAACAAAGAACTCATACTGAATATAATTGCCTATCAAAGAAAGGAAAAAGCTTAAAAAACAAAACACTTAAGCGCACTTAAAGTGATCAATACAAATAAAACTTATTAACTGTCACATATATTAAAACTAATTTAAAATCCATTAAACTTCAAGATGAAATTTATAACTACTAAAACAAACCATTCTATTAAACTTACGTGAAGTGATCAAAAGTGAAACTTGATACTTAACACATAGATACTAAACACTATAACAAATATTTATATAATGACTACAAATCTACAAAAAATGTATGTAAAATACAAACAGAATAAACGACAATTATAAAGTACTAACCAAAATCTTATAAAAAACTCAAATAATAAATAAAATTAAATACCAAAAAATGTTTTATATATCCTAAATAAAAGATTATATTAATGTACAATGTTAAGACTTGAAATAAGTAAGAAAGGGCAAAGACATGGTAAACTAAACAAAATTAAACTCCCAAAATAAACTAAAAATCAAATTACAGGGCCTACTGTGCACTATACAGTGTACAATTGAACAGCTGAAAGGTTGCTATTTAACAGAGGCCGCAGCTCCTTTGTATATAAGGGTTCCATTACTCTCAAATCTGACTGGCCATTCATACAAGTGTCCAGAATTTTAAAATCAGATTCCAGCAGAGAATGATCAAACTCATAACAATGGTTTCTAATCTCCGAAAATGCTGGTTTAGACAATGGTAATCCAGTCCTAAAAGATAATCCCCGGTGCTCAAGTATCCTAATCTTAAAGTTCCGAATGGAACTCCCGACATATCCAGCATTACAGCTGGAACAATTATACATATATACGACATTTGAGCACAAGGGGATAGGCACTTTATCTTTAAATTTAAAATAAGAGCCTATGGTATTTGTGTTGACAAAAATAAATCTAAAGTCTACTTGAGGATAACACTGCTGCAACAGTCTCCTCAAACGACTCCTTACAGAAAAGCTAATACTGCCATAAAATGGTAATTTAATATATTTAAGATCCCTTTCCACTGTAGTAATCCTACACGATGGGTGAAACTTCTTATTTAAGAAATTCCTTATAAAAGTATAAACCATATGCACAGGATAACCATTATTTGAAAAAAATTTCACAAGAAAATTAATTTCCTGATCAAAGTTATTCCAATCAGAACATAAAACAAAGCCCCTATTCAGTAGAGTGTTAATAGCATTTTTCTTAAAAATATCAGGAACAAAGGAATTAAAATTTAAACCTAAACCAGTAAAGGTTGGTTTCCTAAAAACATTAGTGTTGAACCCATTGAGGTTATATATATATATATATATATATATATATATATATATATATATATATATATATATATATATATATATATATATATATATACACGAGAGCAAGCCTGAACGGTCTCCAGGCATATATGCAACTGAAAACTCACCCCCGCCCCAGAAGTGACTCGAACCCATACTGCCAGAAGCACTGCAACTGAAGTACAGTATCCCTTAACCACTCGACCAACACGACCGGACACTCTGTTGGTAATCTTGAGCATGGTATTTGTACTGATTCAAAAGCAGCACTGCAAAGCCTAAGTAAAAATCGGGCAGAAAATCTTGCAATAGTCGCTGAAAGCTGAGAGCTGTGAGAGTACTTAGCAATCAGGGAAGAGTCATCAAGTTTCTGTGGATCCCCTCCCATGTTGAAATATGTGGGAATGAACGAGCAGATGTGCTGGCTGCTGAAGGCGCTGAAGGAGACCATATTGAATACTTCATACCCAAGACTCTTCTACAAATTAGAGGTATTGTCAGGCAATATCACAGTGACAAGGTAATTGAGGAAAGGAGGATAGAAGCACAAACCAGTGAGTCTGTACGATGGTACAACATGGTTGCAGTTGCCAATCCCAATCATTATGGCCGAAGAGGAGGAGGACGCGGAAGAGAATCAGTAATTGCGAGAATCCGTCTTGGATACAAATATCCATGGAGATTCGGAATGGAAACAACAGTTGATCAGCGAAGTTGCAGAATCTGTGATGAGAGTGACGGACACTGCCTTGACCACTATCTACGTGAATGTGAACACCTGAGAGACATTATAAATATGTGTAGAATAATAAACCCCACATTGTTTGAGTTAGAAAAACACTATTTGTCAAATATTGATACTGTTCTTAAAAGATTTCCCCATTTTGCACTGGCAAGATAACGTAAACTTTTAAGGGTAGACAGATGTTAATCTTCTTGTTTGAAGAGCTGTTCACTTGGGACAGTTAAGCAAGTCCCAGCTGTGTCTGGGACTTGCAAGTGACAGGATGAACAATCCAGCGAATTTTTTTCCTATTGGGGAGTGTTGTACATGCTGCTACGGCGGTATGTCCACTCACAGGATGAGTTGCCCTGCCCAATAAACTCGCCCCTAAGGACAAAATTTAAACAAATAATTAATTCGGTTCCCATTGACGAATGAGCAAAAACTGGAAGCATTTATATAAAATACACATATTCGCTTGTCCATCTTGGCATCTTTCATATGCCATACATGTAAGTAAAGTTTATTATCTTATGAAGAGGATTTTATCACTTAAAACTGGGCAACCAACGACAGTGTTGGAGTGTGTTCTTTAAATTGTTATCTCGTACCTTCTGTCCTTTGAATGTCAGTCACTACGTTTCTGCCATACATAATTCCCTCAAAAGCGAGTGCCTTACATGATACATTTGATTATCAACACCAAAATTGTGCAGAACATATTTTCAATTCATAACAACTGGCCTGACTGAGTATACGCAAAATTTAAGAAAAGAAAATGGCAAACCAGTTGCATTAGAGAAAACGAATTCCTGGTTTCTGGAGAATATATGGGGAGGTAAATGTAATGGCACAATTAAGTGTATTTATGTACTACGTATAAAGTGCATTAATGTGCGAAGCACACTTAGTATTATAATGCACTGTCTATTCGGAGGAAGGGCTGCCTCTCTCCCATCTTTTTCTCGCTCTTTTCTCTGGTGGCTGAGTGGTCAGCATGCTGGATACATAGTTCTGTATACCGGGGTTCGAGTCCCGGCACCAGCAGAAATAGATGGGAAGAGTTTCTTTCACCCTGATGCACCTGTTACTTAGCAGTAAATAGGTACCTGGGAGTTAGACAGCTGTTACGGGCTGCTTCCATGGGTGGGTGTGTTTTTATTTCAGAAATATTCCTGCGCGGGCCCTAAGCCTCTGGCTGGCCCACTAAGTGTTGCTTGTTTCTGTTTTACTCGGGGCTGAGTATGAGTATTTACGACTCGTATGGTCGCTTCAGTAAGATTTTGCCATATGTGTTTAACAACTTCTTCTGCTCTGTTGAATCTAAGTTGAAATCTTAATGGATTTGTAACTGTGCACTGTGTTAGATAATGTTCCAGTGGTCTGTCGGGCATAGGTGTGTGTGTGGGGAGGGGGGGATTTAGTTAGTAGTTAGTCACTGTTGATTGAATGACAGTTGAGAGGCGGACCGAAAGAGCAGAGCTCAACCCCCCCCCCACAAGCACAACACATACACACACACACACACACACACACACACACACACACACACACACACACACACACACACACACACACACACACACACACACACACACACACACACACACACACACACACACACACACACACACACACACACACAATAGACAAATAGATAGATAGTGTCAGACAAATATTAATAGACAGTGTCAGGAAGCAAAAATGGCCAGCAGGCGGGAGTGGAGGAAGTACAGAAGACAAAGAACAGAGGACAACAGAAGCAGATACAACAGAGCTAGGAACGATTATATTAACATAAGACGAACATCGGAAAGGGACTATGAGAACGATATTGCAATCAAAGCGAAAAAACAACCTAAGTTACTACACAGTCATATAAGAAGAAAAATGTCGGTGAACGACCAAGTGACAAGACTAAGGAAGACAGAGGGGGCATATACTGAAAGTGACAAGGAAATCTGCGAGGCACTGAATGCCAGTTTCCATGGAGTGTTCACTACCGAGCCTGAGCAGCTCCCATTGTTGGAAGGGGTTACCCTAGATGAAAGACTATCAGATATAGAGGTGACAGCAGAGGAGGTAATGAAACAGTTGACAACTCTAGACGCAACTAAAGCAGTTGGACCAGACAAAGTATCACCGTGGATACTAAAAGAAGCAGCACAGGCCCTCAGCGTGCCTCTGGCAATGATCTTTAATGAGTCACTTATGTCAGGAGAATTGCCCAGTTGCTGGAAGAAGGCAAATGTCGTGCCGATCTTCAAGAAAGGAGATAGGGAGGAGGCACTTAACTACAGACCTGTATCACTGACAAGCATCCCCTGTAAAATACTGGAAAGAATAATTAGGCTACGACTGGTTGCACACCTGGAGAACATTAGGTTTGTGAACAAACATCAACATGGGTTCTGGACAGGGAAATCGTGCCTAACAAACCTTCTGGAATTCTATGATAAAATAACGAGGATAAGACAGGACAGAGATGGTTGGGCAGACTGCATATTTCTGGACTGCCAAAAAGCCTTTGATACAGTACCGCACATGAGACTGCTGTTCAAGCTCGAGAGGCAGGCGGGGGTGGGGGAAAAGGTCCTAGAATGGATAAGGAACTACCTAACAGGATGGAGCCAAAGAGTTACGGTAAGGGGCGAGAAGTCGGACTGGCGAACAGTAACAAGTGGAGTACCACAAGGATCGGTGCTGGGACCAATTCTATTTCTTGTATATGTTAACGACATGTTTACAGGCGTAGAGTCCTACATGTCGATGTTTGCGGATGATGCAAAGTTGATGAGAAGAGTTGTGACAGATGAGGATTGCAGGATCCTCCAAGAGGACCCGAACAGATTGCAGAGATGGTCAGAGAAATGGCTACTAGAATTCAACACGAGCAAATGTAAAGTTATGGAAATGGGACTAGGAGATAGGAGACCAAAGGGACAGTACACAATGAAGGGGAACAGCCTACCTGTAACGACGCGTGAAAGAGACCTGGGGGTGGACGTAACACCTAATCTATCTCCTGAGGCACATATTAATAGGATAACGACAGCAGCGTACTCTACACTGGCAAAAGTTAGAACATCATTCAGAAACCTAAGTAAGGAGGCATTTAGGGTGCTTTACACTGCCTACGTAAGGCCAGTCTTAGAGTATGCCGCCTCATCATGGAGTCCCCATCTGAAGAAGCATATAATGAAACTGGAAAAGGTTCAGAGGTTTGCAACGAGACTCGTCCCAGAGCTACGAGGGATGGGGTATGAAGAGCGCCTGAGGGAACTGTGCCTTACGACACTAGAAAGAAGAAGGGAGAGGGGGGACATGATAGGAACGTATAAGATACTCAGAGGAATTGACAGAGTGGACATAGACGAAATGTTCCCACGGAATTGTAACAGAACGAGAGGACATGGATAGAAGCTTGAAACTCAGATGAGTCACAGAGATGTTAGGAAGTTTTCTTTTAGCGTGAGAGTAGTGGGGAAATGGAATGCACTTCAGGAACAGGTTGTGGAAGCAAATACTATTCATAATTTTAAAACTAGGTATGATAGGGAAATGGGACAGGAGTCATTGCTGTAAACAACCGATGCTCGAAAGGCGGGATCCAAGAGTCAATGATCGATCCTGCAGACACAACTAGGTGAGTACACACACACACACACACACACACACACACACACACACACACACACACACACACACACACACACACACACACACACACACACACACACACACACACACACACACACACACACACACACACACACACATACCACACACACACACACACACACATATCTACAGTTTCAAATGTAGATATGATAGAGCCCAATAGACTCAGGAAACTGTACATCAGTTGATTGACTGTTGAGAGGGGGGGGGGGGACCAAAGAGCCAGAGCTCAACCCTCACAAGCACAACTTGGCAAGTACAACTGGATAAGTACACACACACACACACACACACACACACACACACACACACACACACACACACACACACACACACACACACACACACACACACACACACACACACACACACACACAGGGGCCTCGTAGCCTGGTGGATAGCGCGCAGGATTCGTAATTCTGTGGCGCGGGTTCGATTTCCGCACGAGGCAGAAACAAATGGGCAAAGTTTCTTTCACCCTGAATGCCCCTGTTACCTAGCAGTAAATAGGTACCTGGGAGTTAGTCAGCTGTCACGGGCTGCTTCCTGGGGTGTGTGTGTGTGTGTGTGTGTGGTGTAGGGAAAAAAAAAAAAAAATAGTAGTAAACAGTTGATTGACAGTTGAGAGGCGGGCACAAAGAGCAAAGCTCAACCCCCGTAAAAACACAACTAGTAAACACACACACACACACACACACACACACACACACACACACACACACACACACACACACACACACACACAAACACACGCACACACACACACACACACACACACATTGACAGCCTCCCCCACCAGCAGAACACTCACCAAGGAGGCGATTTGAGAAGGGACAGAAGGAAGTGAGCCTCAAAGCGATGTACACTAACATAGATGGAATTACAAATAAAGCAAATGAGCTTGGAGAACTGGTACTAGAGGAAAACCCAGACATAATAGCCCTCACAGAAACAAAGATCACGAAAACGATAACAAACGCAGTGTTCCCACAGGACTATTATGTTATGAGGAAAGAGAGGGAAGGAAGAGGTGGGGGTGGTGTAGCTCTGCTGGTAAGAAAAGGCTGGGATTTTGAGGAGATGGATATTCAGGGCTGTGAAGGATTCAGTGACTACATAGCAGGTACTGTAACAAATGGAGGGAAAAAAATTATAGTCGTAATCATATATAATCCACCACCAAATGACAGAAGACCTAGACAGGAATATGATAGAAACAACATGGCCACCATTAACATAATAGAAAGAGCAGCTTCTGTTCCTAGCAGGAATGGATCTGGACTACTAATTATGTGAGACTTCAACCATGGGAAGATAGATTGGAAGAACAGAGACCCGCATGGAGGACCAGAAACATGGAGAGCTAAGCTGCTGGACGTGGCAACAAGAAACTTTCTAAGCCAGCACATCAAAGAACCAACAAGAATGAGAGGAGAAGATGAACCAGC
The DNA here is from genome assembly GCF_040958095.1 of Procambarus clarkii. Taxonomy (NCBI): domain Eukaryota; kingdom Metazoa; phylum Arthropoda; class Malacostraca; order Decapoda; family Cambaridae; genus Procambarus; species Procambarus clarkii. The sequence continues at coordinate 2,239,428 of NC_091214.1, read as the reverse complement.
AATGCTTGATTTGATATTTACCCTAAATGAGTGGGATAGAAGAGAAGTTAAGATGGAAGTGCCCTTGGGAATGAGTGACCACAGTGTATTGAACTTTGAGTACCTGGTAGAGCTAGGACTTATCTCCCCCAAAAAAGAACTACGAAGAGAGAGATACCAGAGAACCAGGAATGAGTACGTCAGGGTGAGAAGAGAAGCAGAGAAAAGTTTTGAAAATGATATAGCAAACAAAGCCAAGACCGAACCAAAGCTACTCCACAGTCATATCAGAAGGAAAACAACAGTGAAAGAACAGGTATTGAAACTTCGAACAGGCGAGGACAGGTATACGAAGAATGACAGAGAGGTGTGTGAAGAACTCAACAAGAGGTTCCAGAAGGTCTTCACAACAGAACAAGGTGAGGTCACTGTGCTAGGAGAAAGGGAGGTAAACCAGGCGGCCTTGGAAGAGTTCGAAATTACGAGGGAGGAGGTCAAGAGACACCTGCTGGATCTGGATGTTAGAAAGGCTGTTGGTCCAGATGGGATCTCACCATGGGTACTGAAAGAGTGTGCAGAGGCACTTTGCTTGCCACTCTCCATAGTGTATAGTAAGTCACTGGAGACGGGAGACCTACCAGAAATATGGAAGACGGCGAATGTGGTCCCAATATACAAAAAGGGCGACAGGCAAGAGGCACTGAACTACAGGCCAGTGTCCTTGACTTGTAAACCATGCCAGGCGATGGAGAAGATCGTGAGAAAAAACCTGGTAACACATCTGGAGAGAAGGGACTTCGTGACAAATCGCCAACATGGGTTCAGGGAGGGTAAATCTTGCCTTACAGGCTTGATAGAATTCTACGATCAGGTGACAAAGATTAAGCAAGAAAGAGAGGGCTGGGCGGACTGCATTTTCTTGGATTGTCGGAAAGCCTTTGACACAGTACCGCATAAGAGGCTGGTACATAAGCTGGAGAGACAGGCAGGTGTAGCTGATAAGGTCCTCCAGTGGATAAGGGAGTATCTAAGCAATAGGAAGCAGAGATTTACGGTGAGGGGTGAGACCTCCGATTGGCGTGAAGTCACCAGTGGAGTCCCACAGGGCTCTGTACTCGGTCCTATCTTGTTTCTAATATATGTAAATGATCTCCCGGAGGGTATCGATTCATTTCTCTCCATGTTTGCGGACGATGCTAAAATTATGAGAAGGATTAAAACAGAAGAGGACTGTTTGAGGCTTCAAGAAGACCTAGACAAGCTGAAGGAAGGGTCGAACAAATGGTTGTTAGAGTTTAACCCAACCAAATGTAATGTAATGAAGATAGGTGCAGGGAGCAGGATTCCAGATACAAGGTATCATCTGTGAGAGGAAATTCTTCAGGAGTCAGAGAAGGAAAAAGACTTGGGGGTTGAAATCACGCCAGACCTGTCTCCTGCAGCACATATCAAGCGGATAACATCAGCGGCATATGCCAGGCTGGCCAACATACGAACGGCATTCAGAAACTTGTGTAAAGAATCATTCAGAACTTTGTATACCACATATGTCAGGCCAATCCTGGAGTATGCAGCCCCAGCATGGAGTCCATATCTAGTCAAGGATAAGACTAAACTGGAAAAGGTTCAATGGTTTGCCACCCGACTAGTACCCGAGCTGAGAGGTATGAGCTACGAAGAGAGACTACGGGAATTAAACCTCACTTCGCTGGAAGACAGAAGAGTTAGGGGGGACATGATCACCACATTCAAGATTCTGAAGGGAATTGATAGGGTAGATAAAGACAGTCTATTTAACACAAGGGGAACACACACAAGGGGGACACAGGTGGAAACTGAGTGCCTAAATGAGCCACAGAGATATTAGAAAGAACTTTTTTAGTGTCAGAGTGGTTGACAAATGGAATGCATTAGGGGGTGATGTGGTGGAGGCTGACTCCATACACAGTTTCAAGTGTAGATATGATAGAGCCCAATAGGCTCAGGAATCTGTACACCTGTTGATTGACGGGTGAGAGGCGGGACCAAAGAGCCAGAGCTCAACCCCCGCAAACACAACTAGGTGAGTACAACTAGGTGAGTACACACACACACACACAAATGAACCACAGTGGAAATGAGCCACAGGGACGTTAGAAAAAACTTTTTCAGTGTCAGAGTAGTTAACAGATGGAATGCATTAGGCAGAGATGTGGTGGAGGCTGACTCCATACACAGTTTCAAATGCTTGATCATTTACGATCAAGCGTAAATGATCTCGCTTGAGGCTTCAAGAAGACCTGGACAAGCTGCAGGAATGGTCGAACAATGGTTGTTAGAATTTAACCGAAACAAATGTAATGTAATGAAGATAGGTGTAGGGAGCAGAAAACCAGATATAAGGTATCATTTGGGAAATGAAATACTTCAAGAGTTAGAGAGAGAGAAAGACCTAGGGGTTGATATCATGCCAGACCTGTCCCCTGAAGCTCATATCAAGAGGATAACATCAGCGGCATGTGCCAGGTTGACTAACATAAGAACGGCCTTTAGAAACTTGTGTAAAGAATCTTTCAGAACATTGTGTGTTCTTCATACAGTTCATATGTATACAGGTTGTTCATATGTCAGCCCAGTCCTGGAGTAAGCTGCTCCAGCATGGAGTCCATATCTAGTCAAGCATAGGACTAAACTGGAAAAGGTTCAAAGGTTTGCCATCAGACTAGTACCCGAACTGAGGGGTATGAGCTACGAGGAGAGACTACGGGAATTAAACCTCACGTCACTGGGAGACAGAAGAGTTAGAGGGGACATGATCACTACATACAAGATTCTCAGAATTGATAGGGTAGATAAAGACAGACTATTTAACACAAGGGGCACACGCACTAGGGGACACAGGAGGAAACTTGAGTGCTCAATTGAGCCATAGAGACGATAGAAAGATTTTTTTCAGTGTCAAAGTGGTTGACAAGTGGAATGCATTAGAAGTGATGTGGTGGAGACTGACTTTATAACAGCTTCAAGTGTATATATGATTGAGCCCAGTAGGCTCAGGAACCTGTACATTAGTTGATTGATAGTTGAGAGGCTGGACCAAAGAGCCAGAGCTCAACCCCCACAAGCACAACTGGGTAACTAGGTAAGTACACACACACACACACACACACACACACACACACACACACACACACACACACACACACACACACACACACACACACACACATACACACAGTGTATATATGATAGAGCCCAATAGGCTCAGGAACCTGTACACCTGTTGATTGACAGTTGAGAGGCGGGACCAAAGAGCCAGAGCTCAACCCCCGCAAGCACAACTAGGTGAGTACAACTAGGTGAGTACACACACACACACACACACACACACACACACACACACACACACACACACACACACACACACACACACACACACACACACACACACACACAGGAGTATAGAGGGTAGATCATAGTATTTGGCCTCTCGCAGTGTGTAACTAGCAGGGTGCAACATAGCATAGTCATATCGCTAGCGATAGTGCGAAGAAACCAAAGTGGAGCTAGTGGCAGCACCGGTACATATACAGTGAGGAGAACTGCGTTGAGCGACCTGACCTGACGGCCAGCATGGGACGACCCGCCGTGGAACTGCCTGATTGTGTTTGTTGGGTGGTGACTGTGATCAGTGGTACAGTAAATTAGTGAACTGCAACACAACGATACAGTGACTGACTCCAGAACTTTGTGTAGATAGAGAAGAACCGCCATCATCAATCTACTAGCACTTAGTGAATCACCAAGTGGGAGGCGACGAAGGAGCACCATCGTCATCCATACATCGTCATTACTCATCTAGTTGTGTGAGCGGAAAGGCAGACTGGTATGTACCCCTCTCTGGTCAATTAATCAGGTGTACAGTGTAAGGTAAAATATTATCACATTCTTGTTCAGGATAGCATATGTATTTAAAATCTCAAAGTGGCTCATTTTGGGTAGAGGTTAACACTTACAGGAACTCGTGACACACACACGCATGCATGCATGCACATGCATGCACGCACGCCCACGTACGTATGCATTCACACACGCACACACAGGCAAAAACACAGACACACACATGCACACACAAACGTTCTGTCAGGGAAGAAAGGATTAACACCTTTTGTGGAAAGAGGTAAGTCCCCACTATACCCCCCCCCCCCTCTCTTACTCTCCATCTGACCTGATCTGACCTGGTCGCTATCAACGCCCCCCCCCCCCAGTCCCCAGCATCCTCCTTACACATACTCTCCCCCTCACTCTCTCTCCCACTCTCTCTCTCCCACTCTCTCTCTCTCTCTCTCTCTCTCTCTCTCTCTCTCTCTCTCTCTCTCTCTCTCTCTCTCTCTCTCTCTCTCTCTCTCTCTCTCTCTATCTATCTATCTATCTATCTCTCTCTCCCCCACGCCACTCTGCCCTTCTGACAAATCCTATCATGGCACAACTAGGAACAGGGTCAAGTATGACAGCCAGAGGCAACAGGGGAACAGGAAAAAGTCCAGGTGCCGAAATGAAGGAAATGTTCGCCCAGTTTCTGGAGGACATCAAGAGTGAGATGGAGGAAGTGATGCAGGAAATGAAGAATGAAATAGCAGCATAAAAAGAGAGCTGACAGCAGCAAAGGAAGAGATTAGAGCCCTCAAAGAGAACAGTATCGATGCTGAGACTCAGATAACCACCCAGGGAGAAGGTGGTAATAGTATTTTGGAAGAGAATGCCACAATAAAAGCAACATTTGCAGAAATGCTAAAAAAAAAACTCTGAAGTAATGTCTGCAGTGATGGAGATAGCCATGAAAGCAGCCACCTCACAGGAAGCGGCACGCTCCACTAGCCAGCTGCTGGAAAGGAAAAGATCAGTGGTAGCTGTGGGTATTCAAGAGCAGGAAGGCTCTAATAGGAAAGAGTGGAATGATAAGGACAAAGCGGCAGTGAATGAAATACTGAAGGCACTAAACATGGAAGGGGCTGAGCATAGCATAGGTTAGGCTCGTAAAAAAAAGACCGAGACCGTGTGTTAAAGATAGTGTTTGCAAACGAGAACACAAAGGCGACGATTCTAACAAAGAAAAGCCACCTGCAACATGTGGAAGAATTCAAAAAAGTATTCCACCAGAGGGACATGACGAGGCAGGAGAGGGCCATGGCAGCAGAAGCAAGGAAGAAGCGCAGGGCGAGAGGGGAAAACCAGGAAACCATAGCTCCCAACACATCACCCCCAGTGGCGAGGGGGGGAACCCACAACCAGCTACCCAGTAACACCAGCGGGGAGGGCAACCCCACTACCCCCCTCTGCATAAAAAAAACCCTTTCCTTCCTGTCCTCCCTCCCCTTTCACACCATACCCTCCCTGTCCCTCCCCTTTCACTAGACCCCCCACCCCTCATCCCAGTATCCTCTGCAACCCTGGTATCCACCTCACAAATCCTCACACCCATGGCACAGCTTCCTCCACCAGCAGAACACTCACCAAGGAGGAGATTTGAGAAAGGACAGAAGAAAGTGAGCCTCAAGGCAATGTACACTAACATAGATGGAATTACAAATAAAGCAAATGAACTTGGAGAATGGGTACTAGAGGAAAACCCAGACATAATAGCTCTCACAGAAACAAAGCTAACGAAAACCATAGCAAATGCAGTGTTCCCACAGGACTATTATGTTATGAGGAAAGGGAGAGAAGGAAGAGGTGGTGCTGGTGTAGCCCTGCTGGTAAGAAAAGGCTGGGATTTTGAGGAGTTGGTTGTTCAGGGATGTGAAGGTTTCAGTGACTACATAATAGGTACAATAACAACTGGAGGGCAAAAAATTATAGTCGTAGTCATATATAATCCACCACCAAATGACAGAAGACCAAGACAGGAATATGATAGAAACAACATGGCCACCATTAACATAATAGAGAGAGCAGTTTCTGTTGCTTGAAGGAATGGATCTGGACTACTAATCATGGGAGACTTAAACCATGGGAAGATAGATTGGAAGAACAGAGACCCGCATGGAGGACCAGAAACATGGAGAGCTAAGCTGCTGGACGTGACAACAAGAAACTTTCTAAGCCAGCACATCAAGGAACCAACAAGAATGAGAGAAGATGAACCAGCAATACTTGATCTGATATTTACCCTAAATGAGTGGGATATAAGGGAAGTCAAGATGGAAGCACCCTTGGGAATGAATGATCACAGTGTATTGAACTTTGAATACCCGGTAGAGCTAGAAATTATCCCCCCCCCCCCCCGAAAAAGAACTAGGATACAAAAGGCTGGCATACGGAAAGGGAAATTATGAGATGAGAAGCTTCCTAAGGGAAATACCTTGGGATATAGACCTCAGAGCTAAGTCTGTACAAGATATGATGGACTATGTCACCCAAAAGTGTCAGGCGGCAGTAAGCAGATACATCCCGACCCAAAAGGAAAAATCCGAGAAGCAAAGGAAGAATTCATGGTATAATAGAGCATGTATGGAAGCAAAGAAACTGAACAAAAGGGCGTGGAGGAACTTCCGGAAAAACAGAACACCAGAAAGCAGAGATTGATACCGGAGAACCAGGAATGAGTATGTCAGAGTGAGAAGAGAAGCAGAGAAAAATTATGAAAATGATATAGCAAACAAAGCCAAGACCGAACCAAAGCTTCTCCACAGTCACATCAGAAGGAAAACAACAGTGAAAGAACAGGTAGTGAAACTTAGAACAGGCGAGGACAGGTATACAGAGGTGTGTATATATATATATATATATATATATATATATATATATATATATATATATATATATATATATATATATATATATATATATATATATATATATATATATATGTCGTACCTAGTAGCCAGAACGCACTTCTCGGCTACTATGCAAGGCCCGATTTGCCTAATAAGCCAAGTTTTCCTGAATTAATATATTTTCTCAATTTTTTTTCTTATGAAATGATAAAGCAACCCATTTCATTATGTATGAGGTCAATTTTTTTTTATTGGAGTTAAAAATAACGTAGATATATGACCGAACCTAACCAACCCTACCTAACCTAACCTAACCTATCTTTATAGGTTAGGTTAGGTTAGGTAGCCGAAAAAGTTAGGTTAGGTTAGGTTAGGTAGGTTAGGTAGTCGAAAAAACATTAATTCATGAAAACATGGCTTATTAGGCAAATCGGGCCCTACATAGTAGGCTGAGAAGTTCGTTCTGGCTACTAGGTACGATATATATATATATATATATATATATATATATATATATATATATATATATATATATATATATATATATATATATATATATATATATATATATATATATGTCGTACCTAGTATATATATATATATATATATATATATATGTCGTACCTAATAGCCAGAACGCACTTCTCAGCCTACTATTCAAGGCCCGATTTGCCTAATAAGCCAAGTTTTCATGAATTAATGTTTTTTCGTCTACCTAACCTACCTAACCTAACCTAACCTAGCTTTTTTTGGCTACCTAACCTAACCTTACCTATAAATATAGGTTAGGTTAGGTTAGGTAGGGTTGGTTAGGTTCGGTCATATATCTACGTTAATTTTAACTCCAATAAAAAAAATTGACCTCATACATAGAGAAAAGGGTTGCTTTATCATTTCATAAGAAAAAAATTATAGTAAATATATTAATTCAGGAAAACTTGGCTTATTAGGCAAATCGGGCGTTGAATAGTAGGCTGAGAAGTGAGTTCTGGCTACTAGGTACGACATATATATATATATATATATATATATATATATATATATATATATATATATATATATATATATATGTCGTACCTAGTATATATATATATATATATATATATATATATATATATATATATATATATATATATATATATGTCGTACCTAGTATATATATATATATATATATATATATATATATATATATATATATATATATATATATATATATATATATATATATATATATATATATATATATATATATATATATATATATATATATATATATATATATATATATATATATATATGTCGTACCTAGTAGCCAGAACGCACTTCTCATCCTACTATGCAAGGCCCGATTTGCCTAATAAGCCAAGTTTTCCTGAATTAACATATTTTCTCTATTTTTTTTCTTATGAAATGATAAAGCTACCCATTTCATTATGTATGAGGTCAATTTTTTGTTATTGGAGTTAAAATTAACGTAGATATATGACAGAACCTAACGAACCCTACCTAACCTAACCTAACCTATCTTTATAGGTTAGGTTAGGTTAGGTAGCCGAAAAAGTTAGGTTAGGTTAGGTTAGGTAGGTTAGGTAGTCGAAAAAAACATTAATTCATGAAAACTTGGCTTATTAGGCAAATCGGGCCTTACATAGTAGGCTGAGAAGTGCGTTCTGGCTACTAGGTACGACATATATATATATATATATATATATATATATATATATATATATATATATATATATATATATATTTCATTGAATATGACCGCATATTCTGTATTTATTATTTTCTGGTTTAGGGCTTCTATCCCTCTAACTATTTTTTTAGCATCAGGGCTTAATTGAAATAGGAGTTCTCCAAAACTCATTTTCGTACTTTTAAGGTGAAGAAAAGAAGTGATTTACTATAGAGTGTATTACACTTATTTGTATAATTTGCACGACGTTTCGAACCTCCATGGTTCATTCTCAAGTGAACAGATCTTACAATACTAGTTGATTTTATACCCGCATTAGGTCAGGTGATAATACAATGAAGGTGAAAACATGGGGGGATACATAAGGGATAAACATACGGGCTGCAGAAGGCTTATTGGCCCATACGAGGCATCTCCTATCTAAACACAAAGATTAATCCAGTGTAATTGGCCTGTTATGTTGGACATTGTCTTCTGTGTTGGCATCGATATGTTCTTGTCTTGTCCTTACTCTCATGGTGGGTAGAGTAGAGTTTACAGTCTCCGTGGTGTAGTGGTAAGACACTCGCCTGGCGTTCCGCGAGCGCTATGTCATGGGTTCGTATCCTGGCCGGGGAGGATTTACTGGGCGCAATTCCTTAACTGTAGCCTCTATTTAACGCAACAGTAAAATGTGTACTTGGATGAAAAAACGATTCTTCGCGGCCGGGGATCGTATTCCAGGGACCATAGGATTAAGGACTTGCCCGAAACGCTACGCGTACTAGTGGCTGTACAAGAATGTAACAACTCTTGTATATATCTCAAAAAAAAAAAAAAAAAATAGTTCCATAATTTGGGTGTTCATGGTAGGTCGCTCTATTCTTATGTGAATTGCCTCAAGAATTTGTAATCTTCTTGAATCTTGGGTTTTGTCTATTATGCAAGTATTCTTGTTCAACATTTCTCTTGTTAGAGTAATGTCATGGGCTTGTCTCATGTGATTCCTAGGGGCACCAGATTGAAGATGGCATGTCAAACGCCTCGTCAGCTTGGTCGACGTCATACCTATGTACTTACATTGAAGGTTACATCCTTCGCGGGGGCAAGTGTACATGTATACAACGCTTGACTGCTGTAGAGGGTTCTCCGTCGGCTTCGGGCTGTTTTTGATAAGGAGTTCGGAAGTCTTCTTGGTTTTGTAGAATATTATCAGGTTTATGTTTTGGTTAGGATTAGTGCTTTTTACTCCTTTACGGATTATTTCTTTCATTATTCTTTCCTCTTTTATATGTTCACTGTGCATGGTTGATTTGTAATATAATTTTATTGGGGGTGTTGTGGTTTCTGTTCTAGGTTCTGAATTATACCAACGGTCCAAGTGTCTTCTTATAGCAGCGTTTATTTCCGCGTTGCTATATCCGTTGTTCACCAATACCTGAGTTACTCTTTCAAACTCTCTACTCACGTTGCTCCATTCAGAGCAGTGGGTAAGCGCTCGACGAATATAAGCATTGAGAACACTGGCTTTGTATCTTTGGGGGCACTCACTTCTACCGTTCAGGCATAATCCTATGTTGGTGGGCTTGGTATATACGTTGGTGCTTAAAGAGGTTCCTGTTTTTGTTATTATTACATCCAAGAATGGCAGACTGTTATTTTCACTATTTTCATGTGTAAATCGGAGTACTGACTCTCTCTCTAGGTGTCTTTTTAGGTCAATTAGTTCATCTGAGTCTTTTACTATTACGAATATGTCATCTACATAACGGCAGTATACAGTTGGTTTTTGTCTGCTACTGAAGACCCTATCTTCGATGGTTCCCATATAAAAATTAGCAAATAAAACTCCTAAGGGACTCCCCCTTAGGAAAATAACAGTCTGCCAAGAATGGCAGACTGTTATTTTCACTATTTTCATGTGTAAATCGGAGTACTGACTCTCTCTCTAGGTGTCTTTTTAGGTCAATTAGTTCATCTGAGTCTTTTACTATTACGAATATGTCATCTACATAACGGCAGTATACAGTTGGTTTTTGTCTGCTACTGAAGACCCTATCTTCGATGGTTCCCATATAAAAATTAGCAAATAAAACTCCTAAGGGACTCCCCCTTAGGAGTTTTATTTGCTAATTTTTATATGGGAACCATATAAAAGTTGGGCGAGAAGACCAACCAACACACACGATACACCTGCTCTCACACTAACCAGCTGTACACCTTCCCACACACAGTCGTAGGCGAGAGAGAGAGAGAGAGAGGGACATTCCCGACAACCCAAACCTAACCTAACACATACTTGCATCCGGTCTCCTAGCCCAAGCGATACTAGACATGCGATCAAGGTCACTTCTGTGCTCTGACCCAATCCTTTGGGCAAGACGGGCACTCTCCCTCTCAGATGTCAATAGCCGTGCGCCAAGCAGCTAGTACTCACACACACGCACACACACATGCCCACTCGCAAGATCCTCGACAACCCAAACCTAACACTCATGCTAGAACCCAAACAACAGGTAATGCCTGTTACGGCCTCTTTGGGCCACTAACTGGGTTCTTGCTGTTATAACCTCTTCTTCTATATCCATCCCCAAGTCGGTGGTAAGCTTTCAAGAACTGGCTGTGTCAAGTAGTAGTGCAATGAATAAAATAGTGGGGGATAAGCAATACGCAATTACCTTCATCAATATATTAACACCTTCACCACTATACATATATTAAATTAAGGTATTATTAAACCTATTTACAATAGGGTCTCTTTCACGCAGGACACAATCAAATTGCAGTGTTCATCAATCCCGGTGAATTCACTTTCCAGGTACACGTCGTCCACTGCTAATGGCAAACACTGGCGAGTTCACCTTCCTCAATATGGGCCAGTCCACACTCACACCGTAGCGCCACGATGTGTCAATATCCCACCTCCACTCTGAAGATACACACTGGCAGAGGGTTCAGCCACACACTGATAGGGGTCTTAAACAATCACATACAGGGGGTTATCTTGAGGTTATCTTGAGATGATTTCGGGGCTTTAGTGTTCCCGCGGCCCAGTCCTCAACCAAGCCTCCACCCTTAGGAAGCAGCCCGTGACAGTTGACTAACTCCCAGGTATCTATTTACTGCTAGGTAACAGGAGCATCAGGGTGAAAGAAACTCTGCTCATTGTTTCTTGTCGGCGCCCGGGATCGAACCCACGACCACAGGACCACAAGACCCCGAGGATCAGGGGTAGCTAACACCCTGGCAGAAGTCTCTAGCAGCTTGTTAGCCACACTTCTCGACAGATGCACCACTTTCATCGTGTAACTCTTCCTGGTCAATCTTGGGTATGTTGGTCCATACAACACTGCATACATCAGCAGCTAACACACTCCTCTAACCGACGGCAGACACTTAGTCCCCACACAGGACCAAGTCAAGAGTTCTTGGACTGCCCAAGGTAAACTGCCCTCCTCAGAGCAATATGTCACCTCTGTGGACATAAAATGCCATTAGCTGGGAGTCGGTCGGCCGAGCGGACAGCACGCAGGGCTTGTAATCCTGTGGTTCTGGGTTCGATCCCAGGCGCCAGCGAGAAACAACGGGCAGAGTTTCTTTCACCCTATGCCCCTGTTACCTAGCAGTAAAATAGGTACCTGGGTGTAAGTCAGCTGTCACGGGCTGCTTCCTGGGGGTGGAGGCCTGGTCAAGGACCGGGCCGCGGGGACACTAAAAAAAAAAAAGCCCCGAAATCATCTCAAGATAACCTCAAGATAGCTAGACAGACAGTACACTTGGTGACCCAAGGATAACAACCTTCTACCAGGGAATTTAAATTGTAACTTGTGGCCACACCCTAGATGTCGTTGATCTTGATACGCCGCCCACCAGAGATTATCATAATCGACCTCCTATTCTGACTGAGACAGGAAACTGGAGCCGTTCACCGATACCACGCCAGTACCAACAGATGGCGTTGTCTGCTTAGCTCTCAATACCGGGAAGCAGGAGTGCAGACCCATAGATGGCGCTGAAATCTCCATTCCATACTCCAGCTATGGGATCAGTATGTATGTTACGGACCCGAGTCCAGCGTCCGAGCACGGAGCAGTGACGACAACGCCATCTGTGGGTCAGCTCCCGAATCCCCCTCCAAATGGACGACGCCATCTAGCGAGATATACCGGCCACAGGGGCTGGTTTCCCGTCTTGATCAGCTCGTAACATAGCCGCTGCTGACCTCTGGTGAGGTGACACTTAGACAGCAACGCCATCTATGGGGTGGATAGGTGGACGTTTGTGTCTTAGCCCATAAGTGAGGTGCCCTAGGGTGTCCCTAGTACTGATGACGTGTCTGATTACAGAGTCGACCTGGGACTGCTGGATTGGACGATGGGCAGTCTACCCAAGGCAGCCAAAGTCTCTTCACGTGTTTGCTGCAGAAGTTGTGAGTCAAACCCCCCCCCCCCGGACGAACACTGTTGTGTGTGTTAGCCTGCCTGTGACGTGGCAGTACCAGGAATCGTCGTATCTGGGGACTGGCTGGTGGAAGAGACTAACCACTGTGGTGAGGAGAGTGATCTGTGGAATCACACGAGGCTCCTGCCTAGGGCTCGCCACCCTAGTATCGGTCGTGGAGTGGCCTACTCAGCGGGACTGATCGGAACCTGCCAGCTACAGGCTGGATTTGTGGTTGAAGACGGTGCACCCAGTGGGACTGTGATTTGGCTGGCCTGTGGCCAGGGTAGATTCGCCTAGAGAATCAAAGGATTCATCGTGAGGCCACGAGAAGAGAACCAGGGCTACTCATCTTAAGCACCGTAGAGCATCCTGTGTCTTCGGAGGAAGACAAGTTACAAGTTATTGTATATAAGTGTAGTTATAGTCCCAGCGAGTGACTGTGAGATATTTATTTATGGTGGTGGTTAATATATATATTTAAATTAGTGTATTTGTATCCCTTCCCCCTATAATTTCCTTGCGTTATGGAACACACCCCTTGAAAGCCACTACTAACTTGGGGCCGGATTCCCAAACTCTAATAACATCAGAGAAGAACCCCAGTTGCAACCCAATAGGGCCGTAACAATGTAACAGACTACAACCGCGTGTAAACTTGCCAAACTTCCAATGCACCACCTGGCCCACCTGTTGCCACCTGTGCACCTGTTCGACAGCTGGTGCACACGATCGTAGGCGGGAGCCTAGACAACAACAACATGTCAGTCACACAGACTATGACCGTGCAACACTTGCCGAACTTCCGGTGCACCATTTGGTACACCTGTTGCCACCTGTGCACCTGTTCTGCAGGTGGTGTGCACGGTCGTAGTTACTACTGTAAGCAACACGTGAATCATAAACACTCACCCACCACCGTCATTTACATGGAACATGACAGTAAGTGAACAAATCCACAAGGGCCATAACGAGGATTCGAACCTGCGTCCGAGAGCATCCCAGACGCTGCCTTAATGAACTGCGGCATTTGTCGATTAGTTAATTTGATGCATCACGCAATTATGATTTTTGTGTGTAATGAAAGTAAGTTAATGAAATTAAAAGAGTATCTGGGAAGTGTGCAATAGGCGTAGGAACTTAGAGGCAAGACGTTCTAGAAAATGATGGACCAAGTAAAAATGAGCTGCATAGAGGCAGAAGAGATATGCATACCACCATTAAGGGCAAAAAGTAGGATACAATTGGTTCAGTAGATAGTGCCAGGAAGCAAAAGCAAAAAGCAGGAGGGAGTGGAGGAAATACAGAAGGCAAAGGACAGAGATAAACCGGAATAGATTCAACAGGGTCAGGAATGACTACATAAACATAAATTGATTGACAGAAATTTCTGATATGTGTATAACTCATATACAGGCGATGAGTCACAATAACGTGGCTGAAGAATATTGACCAGACCACACACTAGAAAGTGACGGGACGACAACGTTTCGGTCCGTCCTGGACCATTCTCAAGTCGATCGAGTCATTTGTATATAACTCATTTAGCACCTCGGTGGACAATTTTCTTTGGATGGCAAGTTTAGTCATCCACTCAGCAGTGGGTTGATCCACTTCGCTGCTGAAGGATTTTAACAGTGACTAGAGTTTTAAACTAAAGGTTTGTAAGGAGTTAACTGATTGATCTGCCTGAGTTAAGTCTAGTAACTGGTGCACGAATGATATGATAGCATTTTCTTTATCATTATGACTACCACCATTTTGGTTTAAAGTTTCTGATTCGGCTTCAGCCTTTAATTCAGCTTCAGCTTTTAATTCAGTTTCCGCCTTTAATTCAGCTTCAGCTTTTGTTTCAGCTTAACCCTTAGGATCACTTTGGATGTTCAGTAGCTTCATGTACTGAGTTCTTAGAATCCACAGAATATGTGGATACGTTTTCTGAATTCTGTTCAGTTTCTGTTAATGTAGTGTTGGGTGAAGCTGTGTTGGATGAGACTGTAGAGAATGAAGTTTTAACCTCAATTGATGATCCAGTATAAGGATCTACTCTATATAGAGGTTCAGCCTTATATTTATCCAGATCATCCAGACGTTTTTGGACATCCTCCTCAAATTGTTCCGCTTCGGTATGGAAGACGTCTAGCTAGTCCGGCTCAACATTTTGTTGCATGAGGACTCTAAGACAATTATCTGCAGACTCATTTGTACTCTGCAACTTTTGTTTAACCGTCTTTATGCGATTCTCCAGAACTTTGGCTGAGACGTCTGACTGAACTAACTGATCACACTTATCCAGTTGTCGAGTCGCATGTCCTTTGCAACTCAAGCATGATCTATGATACAATTTAAAGTTGCTGGACATTTCGTCTGGTGCACAGTCTGTTGATTTTTATTTGGCCCCATGATTTGTTTATGAAATTAATTGAGATATTGGTTCACATAACGTCGATAAGTATGATCAGTAATAACCTAGAATTAAATTCCTACACTGAGCGATATAAATATTACCTTCTGTGGAGATTATAGCTATTATTGACAGCTATAGTACTTGCTCATATATACCTGGAGCAGGTACAGTTATTAATACCCTAGTATTCAATTTCTTGTTTAGGCTATGTTATCCTACCTCATGCAGAGGTTAGCTTCCTACCTAAACATGAAATATATAAGATTTGAGTGGTGCTTTGATGTCACTATGGTAGCACCTAGGGCTAGTCTTTCCTTTTCACCTTCGGTTGGTATAATGACACGTAGCAACACTTAAAGATGAACACGGTAAGATATGTAATAATGTATGTAAATACACAATTTGTGTAAAGACTGAATCCAACCCTGTTGTGGGTCTGTACAACATTAAATGATAATTAACCAGTGCTGTCTAATACTGTATTAGTCTGATATTAATCTTGCCTAACAAAGTAGCTAATAATAGGTAAGGCTAGAGTTGTACATAGTTACAGTACAATTTCAGTCTAAAAACCCTACCCTATATGGGTTGACATATATATTATAAGAATGATAATATGCAAATTCAGGGTTCTGCTATGTTTTTGGATTTATTTATTTTGTTTATATAGAGCATATACAGTTATGAAAATATGTGGCAGGTATCCTACTGCCGTGAATTTTATATGTGGCAGGAGTGAGAGTTTGAAAATGGAATAAATGAAATTGGTTGAGGAATTGAGCTCGGAAAATTAAAAAAAAAATCTTTAATCCTTTTAACCTTTATTCCTGTCGTGATATTCAATTAGGTCGCCTGAGGAAGGACTTTCTTAGCTAACACACCAGTGTAGTAGGCAGCTCATTCCTCACTTTGGGATCGTTTATGAACAATTAACTAGGCGCGAGCAAACGCCGAGACCCCAAAAAGTTGAAATCCCCTCCACTTGGTCGTCGACCTTCGCCATTCGCCAAACCGAATCTAACGACTAGGTCCTGGGCTCTTACAACAATAATTTATTGTTGTGTGGTGCCGTATATTTAGTCCAAAACTAATAAATCAGTCTCAATTTTAATAGTCGAGTGTGACAGTACACTTGCATAACAATTATAATGTGTGGGGTGTAACGAAAAGACAGTGTTCAACATAACTTAGTTAATTCAATAAAGTACTAACTACTGCAACAAAACAAAATAAATATTAATGACGTTACTTAAAATCCTTCCTGTGACACTATCAATATCAGCTAGACACCAGCCCCTCGGACTGCATAATGAACAAACTCGAACATAAGTGTGACCACAGAGGAATCAATCACGAAACAAGAACTAACAGATCTATAATCACAATTACAACAAATGACACAGTAGGTTCTGAAATACGTCTCCAGTAACCTCCTAACTGTTCTACGCCTCTGTGCAGTCTACACCTGCAACAGCGGTTGCAATGCAATCAAATCAGTAGCCTGTCAATGACATCAATAACTAATGGGTTCACTGGCAACTCCAGCAACCCTTCCTCAAATTAATCTTTATGTTAACACTTCGTCTCATGGACGATCAACAATCAATAACAATTTGATTTACGTTAATAACAAGATAACATTTACGTTAATGTATTAATTCGTACAACTGTCACTAGTAACGCGGAAATTACACCAACACTTTGCCCGTTGAGCATTCAGTGAGTAAATCCCATTAATCCCTGTACTTCCAGACAGCTGATTAATCTCTTTACTAGTTACGTTAATTTACGTTATCGGTTAATATAACTTAACGATGGTAAACTCTGATTTTACAATGTCCAACATGCTAAGAGAACGGTAATCACTCGTGATTACCTTTAGAATAATTAATTACTATCTTCAAGATCAGTAATTAAACAATTAAATACGCAACCTTTCACACTGGCTCAGCAATTTACATTAAGGTATGAATTCCGTTGGAGCCTTCCATACTCAGACCAATTCGGGTGGCTAATAACGGTAATTAGGCACCACGTTTACGTTATTCTAAAATGACGTTACTCCTCCCACGAGTCAATCAAGAACCGGTACTTCTGGACAAATATATAACGACGTTACGTTAATGGAACAATGGAGCCTTCGTGTGAGTCGATCAAACACGGATCGAGGTTAATTACTTTGACTTCCTGAAACACGTCAATTACCCGGCCCACTGACCGTTAATTACGACAGACAATACTCTAATTCTTATCTGGCTGATGGCTAGGCTCCTCGAGACTACCGTAGCTGCTTGCAGGAAAGTAAATTAACCCAAACGTATTCTACGTTACTCAAATTGTCAAAGAACAAATTTTCTTAAAGCAATGGGCGTCCCCTTGGTTACGTTATATTAATTGCTCGCAATCACCTCACTGAATACTGGACATCGATGTCCTTCCAGATAACAAGAGAATATAACCCAAATACTCATCTACAGCCGAGTTCACCCACGACAATGATAAGTCAATCTAACAAATCACAGTGATTAACGTTACAATCCGGTTGCAATGACAATACTGCAGAACACTAGTAAAATAACATAGAGGACATGAACCCTCTAGAACACTGCCCCACAATGACTTTACTGAACTGCAATCACACCCCGGTGATTCACCAACACTTGCAACAATCACCATCAATGACAACCCCTTTGCAATAACACTCTAATTTCAAGTACTCTAATTTCCAAGTATTAGAATACTGCACAACACTTACTATTGCAAATGACCCCAGTGCTCTAATTACCACTTAGAACATAGGTCCACACATTGCAATCACCACAGTAAATAACACAATAACACTGGGCATAAGGGGGAGTCCCTTAGGAGTTTTATTTGCTAATTTTTATATGGGAACCATCGAAGATAGGGTCTTCAGTAGCAGACAAAAACCAACTGTATACTGCCGTTATGTAGATGACATATTCGTAATAGTAAAAGACTCAGATGAACTAATTGACCTAAAAAGACACCTAGAGAGAGAGTCAGTACTCCGATTTACACATGAAAATAGTGATAAAACTCCTAAGGGGGAGTCCCTTAGGAGTTTTATTTGCTAATTTTTATATGGGAACCATCGAAGATAGGGTCTTCAGTAGCAGACAAAAACCAACTGTTTACTGCCGTTATGTAGATGACATATTCGTAATAGTAAAAGACTCAGATGAACTAATTGACCTAAAAAGACACCTAGAGAGAGAGTCAGTACTCCGATTTACACATGAAAATAGTGAAAATAACAGTCTGCCATTCTTGGATGTACTAATAACAAAAACAGGAACCTCTTTAATCACCAACGTATATACCAAGCCCACCAACATAGGATTATGCCTGAACGGTAGAAGTGAGTTCCCCCAAAGATACAAAGCCAGTGTTCTCAATGCTTATATTCGTCGAGCGCTTACCCACTGCTCTGAATGGAGCAACGTGAGTAGAGAGTTTGAAAGAGTAACTCAGGTATTGGTGAACAACGGATATAGCAACGCGGAAATAAACGCTGCTATAAGAAGACACTTGGACCGTTGGTATAATTCAGAACCTAGAACAGAAACCACAACACCCCCAATAAAATTATATTACAAATCAACCATGCACAGTGAACATATAAAAGAGGAAAGAATAATGAAATAAATAATCCGTAAAGGAGTAAAAAGCACTACTCCTAACCAAAACATAAACCTGATAATATTCTACAAAACCAAGAAGACTTCCGAACTCCTTATCAAAAACAGCCCGAAGCCGACGGAGAACCCTCTACAGCAGTCAAGCGTTGTATACATGTACACTTGCCCCCACGAAGGATGTAACCTTCAATGTAAGTACATAGGTATGACGTCGACCAAGCTGACGAGGCGTTTGACATGCCATCTTCAATCTGGTGCCCCTAGGAATCACATGAGACAAGCCCATGACATTACTCTAACAAGAGAAATGTTGAACAAGAATACTTGCATAATAGACAAAACCCAAGATTCAAGAAGATTACAAATTCTTGAGGCAATTCACATAAGAATAGAGCGACCTACCATGAACACCCAAATTATGGAACTATTTTTTTTTTTTTTTTTTTGAGATATATACAAGAGTTGTTACATTCTTGTACAGCCACTAGTACGCGTAGCGTTTCGGGCAAGTCCTTAATCCTATGGTCCCTGGAATACGATCCCCGGCCGCGAAGAATCGTTTTTTCATCCAAGTACACATTTTACTGTTGCGTTAAATAGAGGCTACAGTTAAGGAATTGCGCCCAGTAAATCCTCCCCGGCCAGGATACGAACCCATGACATAGCGCTCGCGGAACGCCAGGCGAGTGTCTTACCACTACACCACGGAGACTGTAAACTCTACTCTACCCACCATGAGAGTAAGGACAAGACAAGAACATATCGATGCCAACACAGAAGACAATGTCCAACATAACAGGCCAATTACACTGGATTAATCTTTGTGTTTAGATAGGAGATGCCTCGTATGGGCCAATAAGCCTTCTGCAGCCCCAATGTTTATCCCTTATGTATCCCCCCATGTTTTCACCTTCATTGTATTATCACCTGACCTAATGCGGGTATAAAATCAACTAGTATTGTAAGATCTGTTCACTTGAGAATGAACCATGGAGGTTCGAAACGTCGTGCAAATTATACAAATAAGTGTAATACACTCTATAGTAAATCACTTCTTTTCTTCACCTTAAAAGTACGAAAATGAGTTTTGGAGAACTCCTATTTCAATTAAGCCCTGATGCTAAGAAAATAGTTAGAGGGATAGAAGCCCTAAACCAGAAAAAAATAAATACAGAATATGCGGTCATATTCAATGAAATATATATATATATATATATATATATATATATATATATATATATATATATATATATATATATATATATATATATATATATATATATATATATATATATATATATATATACTAGGTACGACATATATATATATATATATATATATATATATATATATATATATATATATATATATATATATATATATACATATATATATATATACATATATATATATATATATATATATATATATATATATATATATATATATATATATATATATATATATATATATATATATATATATATATATATATATATATATCGTACCTAGTAGCCAGAATGAACTTCTCAGCCTACTATGTAGGGCCCGATTTGCCTAATAAGCCATGTTTTCATGAATTAATGTTTTTTCGACTACCTAACCTACCTAACCTAACCTAACCTAACTTTTTCGGCTACCTAACCTAACCTAACCTATAAAGATAGGTTAGGTTAGGTTAGGTTACTATCACATATCGTGATAGTACATGAAATAGTATCAAAATATATCGAAACAAAATGCAAGAAAACTTGTTTAAAATGCAATATTATGCGAAATTCTGAGAATTGAAGGCCAAATCACATATCGTGATAGTACATGAAATAGTATCAAAATATTGGTAAAAATGAATATATATACGTAATATCAAACAACATGAAAAACGTGAAAAAAGTCAGTCATACCAAATTTGAGGATTTTAACTTCGAATCATAGAGCGAAGTTTCGTATTATTTAGATCCAAGAAAAGACATATGACAATGTTGTTCCCGATACATATGATGAAAATCAATATGTTTTCATTAGAATTAACTAAAATGTTCTTGATTTTACGTTTATATTACCGATGGAAGATGTGCACGTAAAACCGCTCTATACCGGCTGAAACGTCGATATATGCAATAAAAACCGAACTTCTCCCCTTTACAATATCTTACTCTGTATTTTAACGAGAAACAAATAGATGATTGAAAATGAAGTATTTAAGGTTAATATCTAATCAATTATGTGTTTGCATCATTTTTATCGTATATTTAATGAATTAATACCAATAAACTGAAATTTCAGAAAAACGTGGAAAAACGGCAAAATATTGCCTAATTCGATGATATTTTGTTTAAATCACATAAAGGAAAAGGGTCAAAATATTGCTAAATTCGATGATTTTTAGTACGAAACAAAATGCAAGAAAACTTGCTTCAAATGCAATATTATGCGAAATTCTGAGAATTAAAGGCCAAATCAGGTATCGTGATACTACTTGAAATAGTATCGAAATATTAGTAAAAATGAATACGTAATATCAAACTACCTGAAAAACGTGAAAGAAGTCACTATTATACGAAATTTGAGGATTTTAACTTCGAATCATAAAGCGAGGTTTCGTATTATTTAGATCCAAGAAAAGACATATGACAATGTTGTTTCCAATACAAATGATAAAAACCAATGTTTTCATTAGAATTAACTAAAATGTTCCTGATTTTCCGTTTATATTACCTATGGAAGATATACACGTAAAACCGCTCTATTCCGGCTGAAACGTCGATATATGCAACAAAAACAGAACTCCTCCCCTTTTCAATATCTTACTCTGTATTTTAACGAGAAAAAAATAGTTTATTGAAATTGAAGTATTTAAAGTTAATTTCTAATCAATTATGTGTTTGCATCATTTTTATCGTATGTTCAATGAATTAATAACAATAAACTGAAAATTCACCAAAACGTGCAAAAACGGCAAAATATTGCCTAATTCAATGATAATTTGTTTAAATCACATAAAGGAAAAGGGGATGATTAACGTCAAAATATTGCTAAATTCGATGATTTTTAGTACGAAACAAAATGCAAGAAAACTTGCTTAAAATGCAATATTATGCGAAATTCTGAGAATTGAAGGCCAAATCACATATCGTGATAGTACATGAAATAGTATCAAAATATTGGTAAAAATGAATATATATACGTAATATCAAACAACATGAAAAACGTGAAAAAAGTCAGTCATACCAAATTTGAGGATTTTAACTTCGAATCATAGAGCGAAGTTTCGTATTATTTAGATCCAAGAAAAGACATATGACAATGTTGTTCCCGATACATATGATGAAAATCAATATGTTTTCATTAGAATTAACTAAAATGTTCTTGATTTTACGTTTATATTACCGATGGAAGATGTGCACGTAAAACCGCTCTATACCGGCTGAAACGTCGATATATGCAATAAAAACCGAACTTCTCCCCTTTACAATATCTTACTCTGTATTTTAACGAGAAACAAATAGATGATTGAAAATGAAGTATTTAAGGTTAATATCTAATCAATTATGTGTTTGCATCATTTTTATCGTATATTTAATGAATTAATACCAATAAACTGAAATTTCAGAAAAACGTGGAAAAACGGCAAAATATTGCCTAATTCGATGATATTTTGTTTAAATCACATAAAGGAAAAGGGTCAAAATATTGCTAAATTCGATGATTTTTAGTACGAAACAAAATGCAAGAAAACTTGCTTAAAATGCAATATTATGCGAAATTCTGAGAATTGAAGGCCAAATCACATATCGTGATAGTACATGAAATAGTATCAAAATATTGGTAAAATGAATATATATACGTAATATCAAACAACATGAAAAACGTGAAAAAAGTCACTGTCATACCAAATTTGAGGATTTTAACTTCGAATCATAGAGCGAGGTTTCGTATTATTTAGATCCAAGAAAAGACATATGACAATGTTGTTCCCGATACATATGATGAAAATCAATGTGTTTTCATTAGAATTAACTAAAATGTTCCTGATTTTACGTTTATATTACCGATGGAAGATGTACACGTAAAACCTCTCTATACCGGCTGAAACGTCGATATATGCAATAAAAACCGAACTTCTCCCCTTTACAATATCTTACTCTGTATTTTAACGAGAAACAAATAGATGATTGAAAATGAAGTATTTAAGGTTAATATCTAATCAATTATGTATTTGCATCATTTTTATCGTATATTTAATGAATTAATACCAATAAACTGAAATTTCAGAAAAACGTGGAAAAACGGCAAAATATTGCCTAATTCGATGATATTTTGTTTAAATCACATAAAGGAAAAGGGTCAAAATATTGCTAAATTCGATGATTTATAGTACGAAACAAAATGCAAGAAAACTTGCTTCAAATGCAATATTATGCGAAATTCTGAGAATTAAAGGCCAAATCAGGTATCGTGATACTACTTGAAATAGTATCGAAATATTGGTAAAAATGAATACGTAATATCAAACTACCTGAAAAACGTGAAAGAAGTCACTATTATACGAAATTTGAGGATTTTAACTTCGAATCATAAAGCGAGGTTTCGTATTATTTAGATCCAAGAAAAGACATGACAATGTTGTTTCCAATACAAATGATGAAAACCAATGTTTTCATTAGAATTAACTAAAATGTTCCTGATTTTCCGTTTATATTACCGATGGAAGATATACACGTAAAACCGCTCTATTCCCGCTGAAACGTCGATATATGCAACAAAAACAGAACTCCTCCCCTTTTCAATATCTTACTCTGTATTTTAACGAGAAACAAATAGTTTATTGAAATTGAAGTATTTTAAGTTAATTTCTAATCAATTATGTGTTTGCATCATTTTTATCGTATGTTCAATGAATTAATAACAATAAACTGAAAATTCACCAAAACGTGCAAAAACGGCAAAATATTGCCTAATTGAATGATAATTTGTTTAAATCACATAAAGGAAAAGGGGATGATTAACGTCAAAATATTGCTAAATTCGATGATTTTTAGTACGAAACAAAATGCAAGAAAACTTGCTTAAAATGCAATATTATGCGAAATTCTGAGAATTGAAGGCCAAATCACATATCGTGATAGTACATGAAATAGTATCAAAATATTGGTAAAAATGAATATATATACGTAATATCAAACAACATGAAAAACGTGAAAAAAGTCACTGTCATACCAAATTTGAGGAATTTAACTTCGAATCATAGAGCGAGGTTTCGTATTATTTAGATCCAAGAAAAGACATATGACAATGTTGTTCCCGATACATATGATGAAAATCAATGTGTTTTCATTAGAATTAACTAAAATGTTCCTGATTTTACGTTTATATTACCGATGGAAGATGTACACGTAAAACCTCTCTATACCGGCTGAAACGTCGATATATGCAATAAAAACCGAACTTCTCCCCTTTACAATATCTTACTCTGTATTTTAACGAGAAACAAATAGATGATTGAAAATGAAGTATTTAAGGTTAATATCTAATCAATTATGTATTTGCATCATTTTTATCGTATATTTAATGAATTAATACCAATAAACTGAAATTTCAGAAAAACGTGGAAAAACGGCAAAATATTGCCTAATTCGATGATATTTTGTTTAAATCACATAAAGGAAAAGGGTCAAAATATTGCTAAATTCGATGATTTTTAGTACGAAACAAAATGCAAGAAAACTTGCTTTAAATGCAATATTATGCGAAATTCTGAGAATTGAAGGCCAAATCAGATATCGTGATACTACATGAAATAGTATCGAAATATTGGTAAAAATGAATATATATACGTAATATCAAACTACATGAAAAACGTGAAAGAAGTCACTATTATACGAAATTTGAGGATTTTAACTTCGAATCATAAAGCGAGGTTTCGTATTATTTAGATTCAAGAAAAGACATATGAGAATGTTGTTTCCAATACAAATGATAAAAACCAATGTTTTCATTAGAATTAACTAAAATGTTCCTGATTTTCCGATTATATTACCGATGGAAGATGTACACGTAAAACCGCTCTATTCCGGCTGAAACGTCGATATATGCAATAAAAACAGAACTTCTTCACTTTTCAATGTATTACTCTGTATTTTAACGCGAAACAAATAGTTGATTGAAAATGAAGCATTTAAGGTTAATTTCTAATGAATTACGTGTCTGCATCATTTTTATCGTATATATAATGAATTAATACCAATAAACTGAAAATTCACAAAAACGTGGAAAAACGGCAAAATATTACCTAATTTGATGATATTTTGTTTAAATTACATAAAGGAAAAGTGGATGATAAACGTCAAAATATTGCTAAATTCGATGATTTTTAGTACGAAACAAAATGCAAGAAAACTTGCTTAAAATGCAATATTATGCGAAATTCTGAGATTTGAAGGCAAAATCACTTATCGTGATACTGCATGAAATAGTATCAAATTATTGGTAAAAATGAACATATTTATGTAATATCAAACTACATGAAAAAGTGAAAAAATTCACTATTATACCAAATTTGCGGATTTTAACTACGAATCATAGAGCGAGGTTTCATATTGTTTAGATCCAAGAAAAGACATATGACAATGTTGTTCCCGATACAAATGATAAAAATCAATGTGTTTTCATTAGAATTAACTAAAATGTTCCTGATTTTCCGTTTATATTACCAATGGAAGATGTACACGTAAAACCGCTCTATTCCAGCTGAAACGCGCAAATATGCAATAAAATCCGAACTTCTCCCCTTTACAATATCTTACTCAGTATTTTAACGAGAAACAAATAGATAATTGAAAATGAAGAATTTAAGGTTATTATCTAATAAATTATGTGTTTGCATAATTTTTTCGTATATATAATGAATTAATAAAAAAAAACTGAAAATTCACAAAAACGTGGAAAAACGGCAAAATATGGCCTAATTCGATGATAATTTGCTTGAATCACATAAGGAAAAGGGGATGATAAACGACAAAATATTCCTAAATTCGATGATATTTAGTACAAAACAAAATGCAAGAAACTTGCTTAAAAATGCAATATTATGCGAAATTCTGAGAATTGAAGGCCAAATCACATATCGTGATACTACTTGAAATAGTATCGAAATATTGGTAAAAATGAATATATATATATACGTAATATCAAACTACATGAAAAACGTGAGAGAAGTCACTCTTTTACCAAATTTGAGGATTTTAACTTCGAATCATAAAGCGAGGTTTCGTATTATTTAGATCCAAGAAAAGACATATGACAATGTTGTTTCCAATACAAATGATAAAAACCAATGTTTTCATTAGAATTAACTAAAATGTTCCTGATTTTTCGTTTATATTACCGATGGAAGATATACACGTAAAACCGCTCTATTCCGGCTGAAACGTCGATATATGCAACAAAAACAGAACTCCTCCGCCTTTTCAATATCTTACTCTGTATTTTAACGAGAAACAAAAAAATTATTGAAATTGAAGTATTTAAAGTTAATTTCTAATCAATTATGTGTTTACATCATTTTTATCGTATGTTCAATGAATTAATAACAATAAACTGAAAATTCACAAAAACGTGGAAAAACGGCAAAATATTGCCTAATTTAATGATAATATGTTTAAATCACATTAACGAAAAGGGGATGATTAACGCCAAATTGTTGCTAAATTCGATGATTTTTAGTACGAAACAAAATGCAAGAAAACTTGCTTAAAATGCAATATTATGCGAAATTCTGAGAATTAAAGGCCAAATCAGGTATCGTGATACTACTTGAAATAGTATCGAAATATTAGTAAAAATGAATACGTAATATCAAACTACCTGAAAAACGTGAAAGAAGTCACTATTATACGAAATTTGAGGATTTTAACTTCGAATCATAAAGCGAGGTTTCGTATTATTTAGATCCAAGAAAAGACATATGACAATGTTGTTTCCAATACAAATGATAAAAACCAATGTTTTCATTAGAATTAACTAAAATGTTCCTGATTTTCCGTTTATATTACCTATGGAAGATATACACGTAAAACCGCTCTATTCCGGCTGAAACGTCGATATATGCAACAAAAACAGAACTCCTCCCCTTTTCAATATCTTACTCTGTATTTTAACGAGAAAAAAATAGTTTATTGAAATTGAAGTATTTAAAGTTAATTTCTAATCAATTATGTGTTTGCATCATTTTTATCGTATGTTCAATGAATTAATAACAATAAACTGAAAATTCACCAAAACGTGCAAAAACGGCAAAATATTGCCTAATTCAATGATAATTTGTTTAAATCACATAAAGGAAAAGGGGATGATTAACGTCAAAATATTGCTAAATTCGATGATTTTTAGTACGAAACAAAATGCAAGAAAACTTGCTTAAAATGCAATATTATGCGAAATTCTGAGAATTGAAGGCCAAATCACATATCGTGATAGTACATGAAATAGTATCAAAATATTGGTAAAATGAATATATATACGTAATATCAAACAACATGAAAAACGTGAAAAAAGTCACTGTCATACCAAATTTGAGGATTTTAACTTCGAATCATAGAGCGAGGTTTCGTATTATTTAGATCCAAGAAAAGACATATGACAATGTTGTTCCCGATACATATGATGAAAATCAATGTGTTTTCATTAGAATTAACTAAAATGTTCCTGATTTTACGTTTATATTACCGATGGAAGATGTACACGTAAAACCTCTCTATACCGGCTGAAACGTCGATATATGCAATAAAAACCGAACTTCTCCCCTTTACAATATCTTACTCTGTATTTTAACGAGAAACAAATAGATGATTGAAAATGAAGTATTTAAGGTTAATATCTAATCAATTATGTATTTGCATCATTTTTATCGTATATTTAATGAATTAATACCAATAAACTGAAATTTCAGAAAAACGTGGAAAAACGGCAAAATATTGCCTAATTCGATGATATTTTGTTTAAATCACATAAAGGAAAAGGGTCAAAATATTGCTAAATTCGATGATTTATAGTACGAAACAAAATGCAAGAAAACTTGCTTCAAATGCAATATTATGCGAAATTCTGAGAATTAAAGGCCAAATCAGGTATCGTGATACTACTTGAAATAGTATCGAAATATTGGTAAAAATGAATACGTAATATCAAACTACCTGAAAAACGTGAAAGAAGTCACTATTATACGAAATTTGAGGATTTTAACTTCGAATCATAAAGCGAGGTTTCGTATTATTTAGATCCAAGAAAAGACATGACAATGTTGTTTCCAATACAAATGATGAAAACCAATGTTTTCATTAGAATTAACTAAAATGTTCCTGATTTTCCGTTTATATTACCGATGGAAGATATACACGTAAAACCGCTCTATTCCCGCTGAAACGTCGATATATGCAACAAAAACAGAACTCCTCCCCTTTTCAATATCTTACTCTGTATTTTAACGAGAAACAAATAGTTTATTGAAATTGAAGTATTTTAAGTTAATTTCTAATCAATTATGTGTTTGCATCATTTTTATCGTATGTTCAATGAATTAATAACAATAAACTGAAAATTCACCAAAACGTGCAAAAACGGCAAAATATTGCCTAATTGAATGATAATTTGTTTAAATCACATAAAGGAAAAGGGGATGATTAACGTCAAAATATTGCTAAATTCGATGATTTTTAGTACGAAACAAAATGCAAGAAAACTTGCTTAAAATGCAATATTATGCGAAATTCTGAGAATTGAAGGCCAAATCACATATCGTGATAGTACATGAAATAGTATCAAAATATTGGTAAAAATGAATATATATACGTAATATCAAACAACATGAAAAACGTGAAAAAAGTCACTGTCATACCAAATTTGAGGAATTTAACTTCGAATCATAGAGCGAGGTTTCGTATTATTTAGATCCAAGAAAAGACATATGACAATGTTGTTCCCGATACATATGATGAAAATCAATGTGTTTTCATTAGAATTAACTAAAATGTTCCTGATTTTACGTTTATATTACCGATGGAAGATGTACACGTAAAACCTCTCTATACCGGCTGAAACGTCGATATATGCAATAAAAACCGAACTTCTCCCCTTTACAATATCTTACTCTGTATTTTAACGAGAAACAAATAGATGATTGAAAATGAAGTATTTAAGGTTAATATCTAATCAATTATGTATTTGCATCATTTTTATCGTATATTTAATGAATTAATACCAATAAACTGAAATTTCAGAAAAACGTGGAAAAACGGCAAAATATTGCCTAATTCGATGATATTTTGTTTAAATCACATAAAGGAAAAGGGTCAAAATATTGCTAAATTCGATGATTTTTAGTACGAAACAAAATGCAAGAAAACTTGCTTTAAATGCAATATTATGCGAAATTCTGAGAATTGAAGGCCAAATCAGATATCGTGATACTACATGAAATAGTATCGAAATATTGGTAAAAATGAATATATATACGTAATATCAAACTACATGAAAAACGTGAAAGAAGTCACTATTATACGAAATTTGAGGATTTTAACTTCGAATCATAAAGCGAGGTTTCGTATTATTTAGATTCAAGAAAAGACATATGAGAATGTTGTTTCCAATACAAATGATAAAAACCAATGTTTTCATTAGAATTAACTAAAATGTTCCTGATTTTCCGATTATATTACCGATGGAAGATGTACACGTAAAACCGCTCTATTCCGGCTGAAACGTCGATATATGCAATAAAAACAGAACTTCTTCACTTTTCAATGTATTACTCTGTATTTTAACGCGAAACAAATAGTTGATTGAAAATGAAGCATTTAAGGTTAATTTCTAATGAATTACGTGTCTGCATCATTTTTATCGTATATATAATGAATTAATACCAATAAACTGAAAATTCACAAAAACGTGGAAAAACGGCAAAATATTACCTAATTTGATGATATTTTGTTTAAATTACATAAAGGAAAAGTGGATGATAAACGTCAAAATATTGCTAAATTCGATGATTTTTAGTACGAAACAAAATGCAAGAAAACTTGCTTAAAATGCAATATTATGCGAAATTCTGAGATTTGAAGGCAAAATCACTTATCGTGATACTGCATGAAATAGTATCAAATTATTGGTAAAAATGAACATATTTATGTAATATCAAACTACATGAAAAAGTGAAAAAATTCACTATTATACCAAATTTGCGGATTTTAACTACGAATCATAGAGCGAGGTTTCATATTGTTTAGATCCAAGAAAAGACATATGACAATGTTGTTCCCGATACAAATGATAAAAATCAATGTGTTTTCATTAGAATTAACTAAAATGTTCCTGATTTTCCGTTTATATTACCAATGGAAGATGTACACGTAAAACCGCTCTATTCCAGCTGAAACGCGCAAATATGCAATAAAATCCGAACTTCTCCCCTTTACAATATCTTACTCAGTATTTTAACGAGAAACAAATAGATAATTGAAAATGAAGAATTTAAGGTTATTATCTAATAAATTATGTGTTTGCATAATTTTTTCGTATATATAATGAATTAATAAAAAAAAACTGAAAATTCACAAAAACGTGGAAAAACGGCAAAATATGGCCTAATTCGATGATAATTTGCTTGAATCACATAAGGAAAAGGGGATGATAAACGACAAAATATTCCTAAATTCGATGATATTTAGTACAAAACAAAATGCAAGAAACTTGCTTAAAAATGCAATATTATGCGAAATTCTGAGAATTGAAGGCCAAATCACATATCGTGATACTACTTGAAATAGTATCGAAATATTGGTAAAAATGAATATATATATATACGTAATATCAAACTACATGAAAAACGTGAGAGAAGTCACTCTTTTACCAAATTTGAGGATTTTAACTTCGAATCATAAAGCGAGGTTTCGTATTATTTAGATCCAAGAAAAGACATATGACAATGTTGTTTCCAATACAAATGATAAAAACCAATGTTTTCATTAGAATTAACTAAAATGTTCCTGATTTTTCGTTTATATTACCGATGGAAGATATACACGTAAAACCGCTCTATTCCGGCTGAAACGTCGATATATGCAACAAAAACAGAACTCCTCCGCCTTTTCAATATCTTACTCTGTATTTTAACGAGAAACAAAAAAATTATTGAAATTGAAGTATTTAAAGTTAATTTCTAATCAATTATGTGTTTACATCATTTTTATCGTATGTTCAATGAATTAATAACAATAAACTGAAAATTCACAAAAACGTGGAAAAACGGCAAAATATTGCCTAATTCAATGATAATATGTTTAAATCACATTAACGAAAAGGGGATGATTAACGCCAAATTGTTGCTAAATTCGATGATTTTTAGTACGAAACAAAATGCAAGAAAACTTGCTTAAAATGCAATATTATGCGAAATTCTGAGAATTGAAGGCCAAATCACATATCGTGATAGTACATGAAATAGTATCAAAATATTGGTAAAAATGAATATATATACGTAATATCAAACAACATGAAAAACGTGCAAAAAGTCAGTCATACCAAATTTGAGGATTTTAACTTCGAATCATAGAGCGAAGTTTCGTATTATTTAGATCCAAGAAAAGACATATGACAATGTTGTTCCCGATACATATGATGAAAATCAATGTTTTCATTAGAATTAACTAAAATGTTCCTGATTTTACGTTTATATTACCGATGGAAGATGTACACGTAAAACCGCTCTATTCCGGCTAAAACATCGATATATGCAATAAAAACCGAACTTCTCCCCTTTACAATATCTTACTCTGTATTTTAACGAGAAACAAATAGATGATTGAAAATGAAGTATTTAAGGTTAATATCTAATCAATTATGTGTTTGCATCATTTTTATCGTATATTTAATGAATTAATACCAATAAACTGAAATTTCAGAAAAACGTGGAAAAACGGCAAAATATTGCCTAATTCGATGATATTTTGTTTAAATCACATAAAGAAAAAGGGTCAAAATATTGCTAAAATCGATGATTTTTAGTACGAAACAAAATGCAAGAAAACTTGCTTCAAATGCAATATTATGCGAAATTCTGAGAATTAAAGGCCAAATCAGGTATCGTGATACTACTTGAAATAGTATCGAAATATTGGTAAAAATGAATACGTAATATCAAACTACCTGAAAAACGTGAAAGAAGTCACTATTATACGAAATTTGAGGATTTTAACTTCGAATCATAGAGCGAGGTTTCGTATTATTTAGATCCAAGAAAAGACATATGACAATGTTGTTTCCAATACAAATGATAAAAACCAATGTTTTCATTAGAATTAACTAAAATGTTCCTGATTTTTTGTTTATATTACCGATGGAAGATATACACGTAAAACCGCTCTATTCCGGCTGAAACGTCGATATATGCAACAAAAACAGAACTACTCCGCCTTTTCAATATCTTACTCTGTATTTTAACGAGAAACAAATAGTTTATTGAAATTGAAGTATTTAAAGTTAATTTCTAATCAATTATGTGTTTGCATCATTTTTATCGTATGTTCAATGAATTAATAACAATAAACTGAAAATTCACAAAAACGTGGAAAAACGGCAAAATATTGCCTAATTCAATGATAATATGTTTAAATCACATAAACGAAAAGGGGATGATTAACGCCAAATTGTTGCTAAATTCGATGATTTTTAGTACGAAACAAAATGCAAGAAAACTTGCTTAAAATGCAATATTATGCGAAATTCTGAGAATTGAAGGCCAAATCACATATCGTGATAGTACATGAAATATTATCGAAATATTGGTAAAAATGAATATATATACGTAATATCAAACAACATGAAAAACGTGAAAAAAGTCACTGTCATACCAAATTTGAGGATTTTAACTTCGAATCATAGAGCGAAGTTTCGTATTATTTAGATCCAAGAAAAGACATATGACAATGTTGTTTCCAATACAAATGATAAAAGCCAATGTTTTCATTAGAATTAAGTAAAATGTTCCTGATTTTCTGTTTATATTACCGATGGAAGATATACACGTAAAACCGCTCTATTCCGGCTGAAACGTCGATATATGCAACAAAAACAGAACTCCTCCCCTTTTCAATATCTTACTCTGTATTTTAACGAGAAACAAATAGTTTACTGAAATTGAAGTATTTAAAGTTAATTTCTAATCAATTATGTGTTTGCATCATTTTTATCGTATGTTCAATGAATTAATAACAATAAACTGAAAATTCACCAAAACGTGCAAAAACGGCAAAATATTGCCTAATTCAATGATAATTTGTTTAAATCACATAAAGGAAAAGGGGATGATTAACGTCAAAATATTGCTAAATTCGATGATTTTTAGTACGAAACAAAATGGAAGAAAACTTGCTTAAAATGCAATATTATGCGAAATTCTGAGAATTGAAGGTCAAATCACATATCGTGATAGTACATGAAATAGTATCGAAATATTGGTAAAAATGAATATATATACGTAATTTCAAACAACATGAAAAACGTGAAAAAAGTCACTGTCATACCAAATTTGAGGATTTTAACTTCGAATCATAGAGCGAGGTTTCGTATTATTTAGATCCAAGAAAAGACATATGACAATGTTGTTCCCGATACATATGATGAAAATCAATGTGTTTTCATTAGAATTAATTAAAATATTCCAGATTTTACGTTTATATTACCGATGGAAGATGTACACGTAAAACCTCTCTATACCGGCTTAAACGTCGATATATGCAATAAAAACCGAACTTCTCCCCTTTACAATATCTTACTCTGTATTTTAACGAGAAACAAATAGATGATTGAAAATGAAGTATTTAAGGTTAATATCTAATCAATTATGTGTTTGCATCATTTTTATCGTATATTTAATGAATTAATACCAATAAACTGAAATTTCAGAAAAACGTGGAAAAACGGCAAAATATTGCCTAATTCGATGATATTTTGTTTAAATCACATAAAGGAAAAGGGTCAAAATATTGCTAAATTCGATGATTTTTAGTACGAAACAAAATGCAAGAAAACTTGCTTTAAATGCAATATCATGCGAAATTCTGAGAATTGAAGGCCAAATCAGATATCGTGATACTACATGAAATAGTATCGAAATATTGGTAAAAATGAATATATATACGTAATATCAAACTACATGAAAAACGTGAAAGAAGTCACTATTATACGAAATTTGAGGATTTTAACTTCGAATCATAAAGCGAGGTTTCGTATAATTTAGATTCAAGAAAAGACATATGACAATGTTGTTTCCAATACAAATGATAAAAACCAATGTTTTCATTAGAATTAACTAAAATGTTCCTGATTTTCCGTTTATATTACCGATGGAAGATGTACACGTAAAACCGCTCTATTCCGGCTGAAACGTCGATATATGCAATAAAAACAGAACTTCTTCCCTTTTCAGTGTATTACTCTGTATTTTAACGAGAAACAAATAGTTGATTGAAAATGAAGCATTTAAGGTTAATTTCTAATGAATTACGTGTCTGCATCATTTTTATCGTATATATAATGAATTAATACCAATAAACTGAAAATTCACAAAAACGTGGAAAAACGGCAAAATATTACCTAATTCGATGATATTTTGTTTAAATCACATAAAGGAAAAGTGGATGATAAACGTCAAAATATTGCTAAATTCGATGATTTTTAGTACGAAACAAAATGCAAGAAAACTTGCTTAAAATGCAATATTATGCGAAATTCTGAGATTTGAAGGCAAAATCACTTATCGTGATACTGCATGAAATAGTATCAAATTATTGGTAAAAATGAACATATTTACGTAATATCAAACTACATGAAAAAGTGAAAAAATTCACTATTATACCAAATTTGAGGATTTTAACTACGAATCATAGAGCGAGGTTTCGTATTGTTTAGATCCAAGAAAAGACATATGACAATGTTGTTCCCGATACAAATGATAAAAATCAATGTGTTTTCATTAGAATTAACTAAAATGTTCCTGATTTTCCGTTTATATTACCAATGGAAGATGTACACGTAAAACCGCTCTATTCCAGCTGAAACGCGCAAATATGCAATAAAATCCGAACTTCTCCCCTTTACAATATCTTACTCAGTATTTTAACGAGAAACAAATAGATGATTGAAAATGAAGAATTTAAGGTTATTATCTAATAAATTATGTGTTTGCATCATTTTTTCGTATATATAATGAATTAATAACAAAAAACTGAAAATTCACAAAAACGTGGAAAAACGGCAAAATATGGCCTAATTCGATGATAATTTGCTTGAATCACATAAGGAAAAGGGGATGATAAACGTCAAAATATTCCTAAATTCGATGATATTTAGTACAAAACAAAATGCAAGAAACTTGCTTAAAAATGCAATATTATGCGAAATTCTGAGAATTGAAGGCCAAATCACATATCGTGATACTACATGAAATAGAATCGAAATATTGGTAAAAATGAATATATATATATACGTAATATCAAACTACATGAAAAACGTGAGAGAAGTCACTCTTTTACCAAATTTGAGGATTTTAACTTCGAATCATAAAGCGAGGTTTCGTATTATTTAGATCCAAGAAAAGACATATGACAATGTTGTTTCCAATACAAATGATAAAAACCAATGTTTTCATTAGAATTAACTAAAATGTTCCTGATTTTTCGTTTATATTACCGATGGAAGATATACACGTAAAACCGCTCAATTCCGGCTGAAACGTCGATATATGCAGCAAAAACAGAACTCCTCCGCCTATTCAATATCTTACTTTGTATTTTAACGAGAAACAAATAGTTTATTGAAATTGAAGTATTTAAAGTTAATTTCTAATCAATTATGTGTTTACATCATTTTTATCGTATGTTCAATGAATTAATAACAATAAACTGAAAATTCACAAAAACGTGGAAAAACGGCAAAATATTGCCTAATTCAATGATAATATGTTTAAATAACATTAACGTAAAGGGGATGATTAACGCCAAATTGTTGCTAAATTCGATGATTTTTAGTACGAAACAAAATGCAAGAAAACTTGCTTAAAATGCAATATTATGCGAAATTCTGAGAATTGAAGGCCAAATCACATATCGTGATAGTACATGAAATATTATCGAAATATTGGTAAAAATGAATATATATACGTAATATCAAACAACATGAAAAACGTGAAAAAAGTCACTGTCATACCAAATTTGAGGATTTTAACTTCGAATCATAGAGCGAAGTTTCGTATTATTTAGATCCAAGAAAAGACATATGACAATGTTGTTTCCAATACAAATGATAAAAGCCAATGTTTTCATTAGAATTAAGTAAAATGTTCCTGATTTTCCGTTTATATTACCGATGGAAGATATACACGTAAAACCGCTCTATTCCGGCTGAAACGTCGATATATGCAACAAAAACAGAACTCCTCCCCTTTTCAATATCTTACTCTGTATTTTAACGAGAAACAAATAGTTTATTGAAATTGAAGTATTTAAAGTTAATTTCTAATCAATTATGTGTTTGCATCATTTTTATCGTATGTTCAATGAATTAATAACAATAAACTGAAAATTCACCAAAACGTGCAAAAACGGCAAAATATTGCCTAATTCAATGATAATTTGTTTAAATCACATAAAGGAAAAGGGGATGATTAACGTCAAAATATTGCTAAATTCGATGATTTTTAGTACGAAACAAAATGCAAGAAAACTTGCTTAAAATGCAATATTATGCGAAATTCTGAGAATTGAAGGTCAAATCACATATCGTGATAGTACATGAAATAGTATCGAAATATTGGTAAAAATGAATATATATACGTAATATCAAACAACATGAAAAACGTGAAAAAAGTCACTGTCATACCAAATTTGAGGATTTTAACTTCGAATCATAGAGCGAGGTTTCGTATTATTTAGATCCAAGAAAAGACATATGACAATGTTGTTCCCGATACATATGATGAAAATCAATGTGTTTTCATTAGAATTAATTAAAATATTCCAGATTTTACGTTTATATTACCGATGGAAGATGTACACGTAAAACCTCTCTATACCGGCTTAAACGTCGATATATGCAATAAAAACCGAACTTCTCCCCTTTACAATATCTTACTCTGTATTTTAACGAGAAACAAATAGATGATTGAAAATGAAGTATTTAAGGTTAATATCTAATCAATTATGTGTTTGCATCATTTTTATCGTATATTTAATGAATTAATACCAATAAACTGAAATTTCAGAAAAACGTGGAAAAACGGCAAAATATTGCCTAATTCGATGATATTTTGTTTAAATCACATAAAGGAAAAGGGTCAAAATATTGCTAAATTCGATGATTTTTAGTACGAAACAAAATGCAAGAAAACTTGCTTTAAATGCAATATTATGCGAAATTCTGAGAATTGAAGGCCAAATCAGATATCGTGATACTACATGAAATAGTATCGAAATATTGGTAAAAATGAATATATATACGTAATATCAAACTACATGAAAAACGTGAAAGAAGTCACTATTATACGAAATTTGAAGATTTTAACTTCGAATCATAAAGCGAGGTTTCGTATTATTTAGATCCAAGAAAAGACATATGACAATGTTGTTTCCAATACAAATGATAAAAACCAATGTTTTCATTAGAATTAACTAAAATGTTCCTGATTTTCCGTTTATATTACCGATGGAAGATAAACACGTAAAACCGCTCTATTCCGGCTGAAACGTCGATATATGCAACAAAAACAGAACTCCTCCCCTTTTTAATATCTTACTCTGTATTTTAACGAGAAACAAATAGTTTATTGAAATTGAAGTATTTAAAGTTAATTTCTAATCAATTATGTGTTTGCATCATTTTTATCGTATGTTCAATGAATTAATAACAATAAACTGAAAATTCACCAAAACGTGCAAAAACGGAAAAATATTGCCTAATTCAATGATAATTTGTTTAAATCACATAAAGGAAAAGGGGATGATTAACGTCAAAATATTGCTAAATTCGATGATTTTTAGTACGAAACAAAATGCAAGAAAACTTGCTTAAAATGCAATATTATGCGAAATTATGAGAATTGAAAGTCAAATCACATATCGTGATAGTACATGAAATAGTATCGAAATATTGGTAAAAATGAATATATATACGTAATATCAAACAACATGAAAAACGTGAAAAAAGTCACTGTCATACCAAATTTGAGGATTTTAACTTCGAATCATAGAGCGAGGTTTCGTATTATTTAGATCCAAGAAAAGACATATGACAATGTTGTTCCCGATACATATGATGAAAATCAATGTGTTTTCATTAAAATTAACTAAAATGTTCCTGATTTTACGTTTATATTACCGATGGAAGATGTACACGTAAAACCTCTCTATACCGGCTGAAACGTCGATATATGCAATAAAAACCGAACTTCTCCCTTTACAATATCTTACTCTGTATTTTAACGAGAAACAAATAGATGATTGAAAATGAAGTATTTAAGGTTAATATCTAATCAATTATGTGTTTGCATCATTTTTATTGTATATTTAATGAATTAATACCAATAAACTGAAATTTCAGAAAAACGTGGAAAAACGGCAAAATATTGCCTAATTCGATGATATTTTGTTTAAATCACATAAAGGAAAAGGGTCAAAATATTGCTAAATTCGATGATTTTTAGTACGAAACAAAATGCAAGAAAACTTGGTTTAAATGCAATATTATGCGAAATTCTGAGAATTGAAGGCCAAATCAGATATCGTGATACTACATGAGATAGTATCGAAATATTGGTAAAAATGAATATATATACGAAATATCAAACTACATGAAAAACGTGAAAGAAGTCACTATTATACGAAATTTGAGGATTTTAACTTCGAATCATAAAGCGAGGTTTCGTATTATTTAGATTCAAGAAAAGACATATGAGAATGTTGTTTCCAATACAAATGATAAAACCCAATGTTTTCATTAGAATTAACTAAAATGTTCCTGATTTTCCGTTTATAACCAATGGAAGATGTACACGTAAAACCGCTCTATTCCGGCTGAAACGTCGATATATGCAATAAAAACAGAACTTCTTCCCTTTTCAGTGTATTACTCTGTATTTTAACGAGAAACAAATAGTTGATTGAAAATGAAGCATTTAAGGTTAATTTCTAATGAATTACGTGTCTGCATCATTTTTATCGTATATATAATGAATTAATACCAATAAACTGAAAATTCACAAAAACGTGGAAAAACGGCAAAATATTACCTAATTCGATGATATTTTGTTTAAATCACATAAAGGAAAAGTGGATGATAAACGTCAAAATATTGCTAAATTCGATGATTTTTAGTTCGAAACAAAATGCAAGAAAACTTGCTTAAAATGCAATATTATGCGAAATTCTGAGATTTGTAGGCAAAATCACTTATCGTGATACTGCATGAAATAGTATCGAATAATTGGTAAAAATGAACATATTTACGTAATATCAAACTACATGAAAAAGTGAAAAAATTCACTATTATACCAAATTTGAGGATTTTAACTACGAATCATAGAGCGAGGTTTCGTATTGTTTAGATCCAAGAAAAGACATATGACAATGTTGTTCCCGATACAAATGATAAAAATCAATGTGTTTTCATTAGAATTAACTAAAATGTTCCTGATTTTCCGTTTATATTACCAATGGAAGATGTACACGTAAAACCGCTCTATTCCAGCTGAAACGCGCAAATATGCAATAAAATCCGAACTTCTCCCCTTTACAATATCTTACTCAGTATTTTAACGAGAAACAAATAGATGATTGAAAATGAAGAATTTAAGGTTATTATCTAATAAATTATGTGTTTGCATCATTTTTTCGTATATATAATGAATTAATAATAAAAAACTGAAAATTCACAAAAACGTGGAAAAACGGCAAAATATGGCCTAATTCGATGATAATTTGCTTGAATCACATAAGGAAAAGGGGATGATAAACGTCAAAATATTCCTAAATTCGATGATATTAAGTACAAAACAAAATGCAAGAAACTTGCTTAAAAATGCAATATTATGCGAAATTCTGAGAATTGAAGGCCAAATCACATATCGTGATACTACATGAAATAGTATCGAAATATTGGTAAAAATGAATATATATATACGTAATATCAAACTACATGAAAAACGTGAGAGAAGTCACTCTTTTACCAAATTTGAGGATTTTAACTTCGAATCATAAAGCGAGGTTTCGTATTATTTAGATCCAAGAAAAGACATATGACAATGTTGTTTCCAATACAAATGATAAAAACCAATGTTTTCATTAGAATTAACTAAAATGTTCCTGATTTTTTGTTTATATTACCGATGGAAGATATACACGTAAAACCGCTCTATTCCGGCTGAAACGTCGATATATGCAACAAAAACAGAACTCCTCCGCCTTTTCAATATCTTACTCTGTATTTTAACGAGAAACAAATAGTTTATTGAAATTGAAGTATTTAAAGTTAATTTCTAATCAATTATGTGTTTGCATCATTTTTATCGTATGTTCAATGAATTAATAACAATAAACTGAAAATTCACAAAAACGTGGAAAAACGGCAAAATATTGCCTAATTCAATGATAATATGTTTAAATCACATAAACGAAAAGGGGATGATTAACGCCAAATTGTTGCTAAATTCGATGATTTTTAGTACGAAACAAAATGCAAGAAAACTTGCTTAAAATGCAATATTATGCGAAATTCTGAGAATTGAAGGCCAAATCACATATCGTGATAGTACATGAAATAGTATCGAAATATTGGTAAAAATGAATATATATACGTAATATCAAACAACATGAAAAACGTGAAAAAAGTCACTGTCATACCAAATTTGAGGATTTTAACTTCGAATCATAGAGCGAAGTTTCGTATTATTTAGATCCAAGAAAAGACATATGACAATGTTGTTCCCCATACATATGATGAAAATCAATATGATTTCATTAGAATTAACTAAAATGTTCCTGATTTTACGTTTATATTACCGATGGAAGATGTACACGTAAAACCGCTCTATTCCGGCTGAAACGTCGATATATGCAATAAAAACCGAACTTCTCCCCTTTACAATATCTTACTCTGTATTTTAACGAGAAACAAATAGATGATTGAAAATGAAGTATTTAAGGTTAATATCTAATCAATTATGTGTTTGCATCATTTTTATCGTATATTTAATGAATTAATACCAATAAACTGAAATTTCAGAAAAACGTGGAAAAACGGCAAAATATTGCCTAATTCGATGATATTTTGTTTAAATCACATAAAGGAAAATGGTCAAAATATTGCTAAATTCGATGATTTTTAGTACGAAACAAAATGCAAGAAAACTTGCTTTAAATGCAATATTATGCGAAATTCTGAGAACTAAAGGCCAAATCAGGTATCGTGATACTACTTGAAATAGTATCGAAATATTGGTAAAAATGAATACGTAATATCAAACTACCTGAAAAACGTGAAAGAAGTCACTATTATACGAAATTTGAGGATTTTAAGTTCGAATCAAAAAGCGAGGTTTCGTATTATTTAGATCCAAGAAAAGACATATGACAATGTTGTTTCCAATACAAATGATAAAAACCAATGTTTTCATTAGAATTAACTAAAATGTTCCTGATTTTGCGTTTATATTACCGATGGAAGATGTACACGTAAAACCGATCTTTTCCAGCTGAAACGCGCAAATATGCAATAAAATCCGAACTTCTCCCCTTTACAATATCTTACTCAGTATTTTAACGCGAAACAAATAGTTGATTGAAAATGAAGCATTTTAGGTTAATTTCTAATGAATTACGTGTCTGCATCATTTTTATCGTATATATAATGAATTAATACCAATAAACTGAAAATTCACAAAAACGTGGAAAAACGGCAAAATATTACCTAATTCGATGATATTTTGTTTAAATCACATAAAGGAAAAGTGGATGATAAACGTCAAAATATTGCTAAATTCGATGATTTTTAGTACGAAACAAAATGCAAGAAAACTTGCTTAAAATGCAATATTATGCGAAATTATGAAATTTGAAGGCAAAATAACTTATCGTGATACTGCATGAATTAGTATCGAATTATTGGTAAAAATGAACATATATACGTAATATCAAACTACATGAAAAAGTGAAAAAATTCACTATCAAACCAAATTTGAGGATTTTAACTACGAATCATAAAGCGAGGTTTCATATTGTTTAGATCCAAGAAAAGACATATGACAATGTTGTTCCCGATACAAATGATAAAAATCAATGTGTTTTCATTAGAATTAACTAAAATGTTCCTGATTTTCCGTTTATATTACCAATAGAAGATGTACACGTAAAACCGCTCTATTCCAGCTGAAACGCGCAAATATGCAATAAAATCCGAACTTCTCCCCTTTACAATATCTTACTCAGTATTTTAACGAAAAACAAATAGATGATTGAAAATGAAGAATTTAAGGTTATTATCTAATAAATTATGTGTTTGCATCATTTTTTCGTATATATAGTGAATTAATAACAAAGAACTGAAAATTCACAAAAACGTGGAAAAACAGCAAAATATGGCCTAATTCGATGATAATTTGCTTGAATCACATAAGGAAAAGGGGATGATAAACGTCAAAATATTCCTAAATTCGATGATATTTAGTACAAAACAAAATGCAAGAAACTTGCTTAAAAATGCAATATTATGCGAAATTCTGAGAATTGAAGGCCAAATCACATATCGTGATACTACATGAAATAGTATCGAAATATTGGTAAAAATGAATATATATATATACGTAATATCAAACTACATGAAAAACGTGAGAGAAGTCACTCTTTTACCAAATTTGAGGATTTTAACTTCGAATCATAAAGCGAGGTTTCGTATTATTTAGATCCAAGAAAAGACATATGACAATGTTGTTTCCAATACAAATGATAAAAACCAATGTTTTAATTAGAATTAACAAAAATGTTCCTGATTTTTCGTTTATATTACCGATGGAAGATATACAGGTAAAACCGCTCTATTCCGGCTGTAACGTCGATATATGCAACAAAAACAGAACTCCTCCGCCTTTTCAATATCTTACTCTGTATTTTAACGAGAAACAAATAGTTTATTGAAATTGAAGTATTTAAAGTTAATTTCTAATCAATTATGTGTTTGCATCATTTTTATCGTATGTTCAATGAATTAATAACAATAAACTGAAAATTCACAAAAACGTGGAAAAACGGCAAAATATTGCCTAATTCAATGATAATATGTTTAAATCACATTAACGAAAAGGGGATGATTAACGCCAAATTGTTGCTAAATTCGATGATTTTTAGTACGAAACAAAATGCAAGAAAACTTGCTTAAAATGCAATATTATGCGAAATTCTGAGAATTGAGTGCCAAATCACATATCGTGATAGTACATGAAATAGTATCAAAATATTGGTAAAAATGAATATATATACGTAATATCAAACAACATGAAAAACGTGAAAAAAGTCACTGTCATACCAAATTTGAGGATTTTAACTTCGAATCATAGAGCGAAGTTTCGTATTATTTAGATCCAAGAAAATACATATGACAATGTTGTTCCCGATACATATGATGAAAATCAATATGTTTTCATTAGAATTAACTAAAATGTTCCTGATTTTACGTTTATATTACTGATGGAAGATGTACACGTAAAACCGCTCTATTCCGGCTGAAACGTCGATATATGCAATAAAAACCGAACTTCTCCCCTTTACAATAACTTACTCTGTATTTTAACGAGAAACAAATAGATGATTGAAAATGAAGTATTTAAGGTTAATATCTAATCAATTATGTGTTTGCATC
The DNA here is from genome assembly GCF_040958095.1 of Procambarus clarkii. NCBI lineage: Eukaryota > Metazoa > Arthropoda > Malacostraca > Decapoda > Cambaridae > Procambarus > Procambarus clarkii. The sequence goes on along the minus strand of NC_091214.1, from coordinate 2,195,556 downwards.
ATTTTTATAGTATATTTATTGAATTAATACCAATAAACTGAAATTTCAGAAAAACGTGGAAAAACGGCAAAATATTGCCTAATTCGATGATATTTTGTTTAAATCACATAAAGGAAAAGGGTCAAAATATTTCTAAATTCGATGATTTTTAGTACGAAACAAAATGCAAGAAAACTTGCTTTAAATGCAATATTATGCGAAATTCTGAGAAATGAAGGCCAAATCAGATATCGTGATACTACATGAAATAGTATCGAAATATTGGTAAAAATGAATATATATACGTAATATCAAACTACATGAAAAACGTGAAAGAAGTCACTATTATACGAAATTTGAGGATTTTAACTTCGAATCATAAAGCAAGGTTTCGTATTATTTAGATCCAAGAAAAGAGATATGACAATGTTGTTTCCAATACAAATGATTAAAACCAATGTTTTCATTAGAATTAACTAAAATGTTCCTGATTTTCCGTTTATATTACCGATGGAAGATGTACACGTAAAACCGCTCTATACCGGCTGAAACGTCGATATATGCAATAAAAACCGAACTTCTCCCCTTTACAATATCTTACTCTGTATTTTAACGAGAAACAAGTAGATGATTGAAAATGAAGTATTTAAGGTTAATATCTAATCAATTATGTGTTTGCATCATTTTTATCGTATATTTAATGAATTAATACCAATAAACTGAAAATTCACAAAAACGTGGAAAAACGGCAAAATATTACCTAATTCGATGATATTTTGTTTAAATCACATAAAGGAAAAGTGTCAAAATATTGCTAAATTCGATGATTTTTAGTACGAAACAAAATGCAAGAAAACTTGCTTTAAATGCAATATTATGCGAAATTCTGAGAATTGAAGGCCAAATCAGATATCGTGATACTACATGAAATAGTACCGAAATATTGGTAAAAATGAATATATATACGTAATATCAAACTACATGAAAAACGTGAAAGAAATCACTATTATACGAAATTTGAGGATTTTAACTTCGAATCATAAAGCGAGGTTTCGTATTATTTAAATTCAAGAAAAGACATATGACAATGTTGTTTCCAATACAAATGATAAAAACCAATGTTTTCATTAGAATTAACTAAAATGTTCCTGATTTTCCGTTTATATTACCGATGGAAGATGTACACGTAAAACCGCTCTATTCCGGCTGAAACGTCGATATATGCAATAAAAACAGAACTTCTTCCCTTTTCAGTGTATTACTCTGTATTTTAACGAGAAACAAATAGTTGATTGAAAATGAAGCATTTAAGGTTAATTTCTAATGAATTACGTGTCTGCATCATTTTTATCGTATATATAATGAATTAATACCAATAAACTGAAAATTCACAAAAACGTGGAAAAACGGCAAAATATTACCTAATTCGATGATATTTTGTTTAAATCACATAAAGGAAAAGTGGATGATAAACGTCAAAATATTGCTAAATTCGATGATTTTTAGTACGAAACAAAATGCAAGAAAACTTGCTTTAAATGCAATATTATGCGAAATTCTGAGATTTGAAGGCAAAATCACTTATCGTGATACTGCATGAAATAGTATCGAATTATTGGTAAAAATGAACATATTTACGTAATATCAAACTACATGAAAAAGTGAAAAAATTCACTATTATACCAAATTTGAGGATTTTAACTACGAATCATAGAGCGAGGTTTCGTATTGTTTAGATCCAAGAAAAGACATATGACAATGTTGTTCCCGATACAAATGATAAAAATCAATGTGTTTTCATTAGAATTAACTAAAATGTTCCTGATTTTCCGTTTATATTACCAATGGAAGATGTACACGTATAACCGCTCTATTCCAGCTGAAACGCGCAAATATGCAATAAAATCCGAACTTCTCCCCTTTACAATATCTTACTCACTATTTTAACGAGAAACAAATAGATGATTGAAAATGAAGAATTTAAGGTTATTATCTAATAAATTATGTGTTTGCATCATTTTTTCGTATATATAATGAATTAATAACAAAAAACTGAAAATTCACAAAAACGTGGAAAAACGGCAAAATATGGCCTAATTCGATGATAATTTGCTTGAATCACATAAGGAAAAGGGGATGATAAACGTCAAAATATTCCTAAATTCGAGGATATTTAGTACAAAACAAAATGCAAGAAACTTGCTTAAAAATGCAATATTATGCGAAATTCTGAGAATTGAAGGCCAAATCACACATCGTGATACTACATGAAATAGTATCGAAATATTGGTAAAAATGAATATATATATACGTAATATCAAACTACATGAAAAACGTGAGAGAAGTCACTCTTTTACCAAATTTGAGGATTTTAACTTCGAATCATAAAGCGAGGTTTCGTATTATTTAGATCCAAGAAAAGACATATGACAATGTTGTTTCCAATACAAATGATAAAAACCAATTTTTTCATTAGAATTAACTAAAATGTTCCTGATTTTTTGTTTATATTACCGATGGAAGATATACACGTAAAACCGCTCTATTCCGGCTGAAACGTCGATATATGCAACAAAAACAGAACTCCTCCGCCTTTTCAATATCTTACTCTGTATTTTAACGAGAAACAAAAAATTTATTGAAATTGAAGTATTTAAAGTTAATTTCTAATCAATTATGTGTTTACATCATTTTTATCGTATGTTCAATGAATTAATAACAATAAACTGAAAATTCACAAAAACGTGGAAAAACGGCAAAATATTGCCTAATTCAATGATAATATGTTTAAATCACATTAACGAAAAGGGGATGATTAACGCCAAATTGTTGCTAAATTCGATGATTTTTAGTACGAAACAAAATGCAAGAAAACTTGCTTAAAATGCAATATTATGCGAAATTCTGAGAATTGAAGGCCAAATCACATATCGTGATAGTACATGAAATAGTATCAAAATATTGGTAAAAATGAATATATATACGTAATATCAAACAACATGAAAAACGTGAAAAAAGTCAGTCATACCAAATTTGAGGATTTTAACTTCGAATCATAGAGCGAAGTTTCGTATTATTTAGATCCAAGAAAAGACATATGACAATGTTGTTCCCGATACATATGATGAAAATCAATATGTTTTCATTAGAATTAACTAAAATGTTCCTGATTTTACGTTTATGTTACCGATGGAAGATGTACACGTAAAACCGCTCTATTCCGGCTGAAACGTCGATATATGCAATAAAAACCGAACTTCTCCCCTTTACAAAATCTTACTCTGTATTTTAACGAGAAACAAATAGATGATTGTAAAATGAAGTATTTAAGGTTAATTTCTAATCAATTATGTGTTTGCATCATTTTTATCGTATGTTCAATGAATTAATAACAATAAACTGAAAATTCACAAAAACGTGGAAAAACGGCAAAATATTGCCTAATTCAATGATAATATGTTTAAATCACATAAACGAAAAGGGGATGATTAACGCCAAATTGTTGCTAAATTCGATGATTTTTTGTACGAAACAAAATGCAAGAAAACTTGCTTAAAATGCAATATTATGCGAAATTCTGAGAATTGAAGGCCAAATCACATATCGTGATAGTACATGAAATAGTATCGAAATATTGGTAAAAATGAATATATATACGTAATATCAAACAACATGAAAAACGTGAAAAAAGTCACTGTCATACCAAATTTGAGGATTTTAACTTCGAATCATAGAGCGAAGTTTCGTATTATTTAGATCCAAGAAAAGACATATGACAATGTTGTTACCCATACATATGATGAAAATCAATATGTTTTCATTAGAATTAACTAAAATGTTCCTGATTTTACGTTTATATTACCGATGGAAGATGTACACGTAAAACCGCTCTATTCCGGCTGAAACGTCGATATATGCAATAAAAACCGAACTTCTCCCCTTTACAATATCTTACTCTGTATTTTAACGAGAAACAAATAGATGATTGAAAATGAAGTATTTAAGGTTAATATCTAATCAATTATGTGTTTGCATCATTTTTATCGTATATTTAATGAATTAATACCAATAAACTGAAATTTCAGAAGAACGTGGAAAAACGGCAAAATATTGCCTAATTCGATGATATTTTGTTTAAATCACATAAAGGAAAAGGGTCAAAATATTGCTAAATTCGATAATTTTTAGTACGAAACAAAATGGAAGAAAACTTGCTTTAAATGCAATATTATGCGAAATTCTGAGAATTAAAGGCCAAATCAGGAATCGTGATACTACTTGAAATAGTATCGAAATATTGGTAAAAATGAATACGTAATATCAAACTATCTGAAAAACGTGAAAGAAGTCACTATTATACGAAATTTGAGGATTTTAACTTCGAATCATAAAGCGAGGTTTCGTATTATTTAGATCCAAGAAAAGACATATGACAATGTTGTTTCCAATATAAATGATAAAAACCAATGTTTTCATTAGAATTAACTAAAAAGTTCCTGATTTTCCGTTTATATTACCGATGGAAGATATACACGTAAAACCGCTCTATTCCGGCTGAAACGTCGATATATGCAACAAAAACAGAACTCCTCCCCTTTTCAATATCTTACTCTGTATTTTAACGAGAAACAAATAGTTTATTGAAATTGAAGTATTTAAAGTTATTTTCTAACCAATTATGTGTTTGCATCATTTTTATCGTATGTTCAATGAATTAATAACAATAAACTGAAAATTCAGAAAAACGTGGAAAAACGGCAAAATATTGCCTAATTCGATGATATTTTGTTTAAATCACATAAAGGAAAAAAGTCAAAATATTGCTAAATTCGATGATTTTTAGTACGAAACAAAATGCAAGAAAACTTGCTTTAAATGCAATATTATGCGAAATTCTGAGAATTGAAGGCCAAATCAGATATCGTGATACTACATGAAATAGTATCGAAATATTGGTAAAAATTAATATATATACGTAATATCAAACTACATGAAAAACGTGAAAGAAGTCACTATTATACGAAATTTGAGGATTTTAACTTCGAATCATAAAGCGAGGTTTCGTATTATTTAGATTCAAGAAAAGACATATGACAATGTTGTTTCCAATACAAATGATAAAAACCCATGTTTTCATTAGAATTAACTAAAATGTTCCTGATTTTCCGTTTATATTACCGATGGAAGATGTACACGTAAAACCGCTCTATTCCGGCTGAAACGTCGATATATGCAATAAAAACAGAACTTCTTCCCTTTTCAGTGTATTACTCTGCATTTTAACGAGAAACAAATAGTTGATTGAAAATGAAGCATTTAAGGTTAATTTCTAATGAATTACGTGTCTGCATCATTTTTATCGTATATATAATGAATTAATACCAATAAACTGAAAATTCACAAAAACGTGGAAAAACGGCAAAATATTATCTAATTCCATGATATTTTGTTTAAATCACATAAAGGAAAAGTGGATGATAAAAGTCAAAATATTGCTAAATTCGATGATTTTTAGTACGAAACAAAATGCAAGAAGACTTGCTTAAAATGCAATATTATGCGAAATTCTGAGATTTGAAGGCAAAATCACTTATCGTGACACTGCATGAAATAGTATCAAATTATTGGTAAATATGAACATATTTACGTAATATCAAACTACATGAAAAAGTGAAAAATTCACTATTATACCAAATTTGAGGATTTTAACTACGAATCATAGAGCGAGGTTTCGTATTGTTTAGATCCAAGAAAAGACATATGACAATGTTGTTCCCGATACAAATGATAAAAATCAATGTGTTTTCATTAGAATTAACTAAAATGTTCCTGATTTTCCGTTTATATTACCAATGGAAGATGTACACGTAAAACCGCTCTATTCCAGCTGAAACGCGCAAATATGCAATAAAATCCGAACTTCTCCCCTTTACAATATCTTACTCAGTATTTTAACGAGAAACAAATAGATGATTGAAAATGAAGAATTTAAGGTTATTATCTAATAAATTATGTATTTGCATCATTTTTTCGTATATATAATGAATTAATAACAAAAAACTGAAAATTCACAAAAACGTGGAAAAACGGCAAAATATGGCCTAATTCGATGATAATTTGCTTGAATCACATAGGGAAAAGGGGATGATAAACGTCAAAATATTCCTAAATTCGATGATATTTAGTACAAAACAAAATGCAAGAAACTTGCATAAAAATGCAATATTATGCGAAATTCTGAGAATTGAAGGCCAAATCACATATCGTGATACTACATGAAATAGTATCGAAATATTGGTAAAAATGAATATATATATATATACGTAATATCAAACTACATGAAAAACGTGAGAGAAGTCACTCTTTTACCAAATTTGAGGATTTTAACTTCGAATCATAAATCGAGGTTTCGTATTATTTAGATCCAAGAAAAGACATATGACAATGTTGTTTCCAATACAAATGATAAAAACCAATGTTTTCATTAGAATTAACTAAAATGTTCCTGATTTTTCGTTTATATTACCGATGGAAGATATACACGTAAAACCGCTCTATTCCGGCTGAAACGTCGATATATGCAACAAAAACAGAACTCCTCCGCCTTTTCAATATCTTACTCTGTATTTTAACGAGAAAATTTTTTTTATTGAAATTGAAGTATTTAAAGTTAATTTCTAATCAATTATGTGTTTACATCATTTTTATCGTATGTTCAATGAATTAATAACAATAAACTGAAAATTCACAAAAACGTGGAAAAACGGCAAAATATTGCCTAATTCAATGATAATATGTTTAAATCACATTAACGAAAAGGGGATGATTAACGCCAAATTGTTGCTAAATTCGATGATTTTTAGTACGAAACAAAATGCAAGAAAACTTGCTTAAAATGCAATATTATGCGAAATTATGAGAATTGAAGGCCAAATCACATATCGTGATAGTACATGAAATAGTATCAAAATATTGGTAAAAATGAATATATATACGTAATATCAAACAACATGAAAAACGTGAAAAAAGTCAGTCATACCAAATTTGAGGATTTTAACTTCGAATCATAGAGCGAAGTTTCGTATTATTTAGATCCAAGAAAAGACATATGACAATGTTGTTCCCGATACATATGATGAAAATCAATATGTTTTCATTAGAATTAACTAAAATGTTCCTGATTATACGTTTATATTACCGATGGAAGATGTACACGTAAAACCGCTCTATTCCGGCTGAAACGTCGATATATGCAATAAAAACCGAACTTCTCCCCTTTACAAAATCTTACTCTGTATTTTAACGAGAAACAAATAGATGATTGAAAATGAAGTATTTAAGGTTAATTTCTAATCAATTATGTGTTTGCATCATTTTTATCGTATGTTCAATGAATTAATAACAATAAACTGAAAATTCACAAAAACGTGGAAAAACTGCAAAATATTGCCTAATTCAATGATAATATGTTTAAATCACATAAACGAAAAGGGGATGATTAACGCCAAATTGTTGCTAAATTCGATGATTTTTTGTACGAAACAAAATGCAAGAAAACTTGCTTAAAATGCTATATTATGCGAAATTCTGAGAATTGAAGGCCAAATCACATATCGTGATAGTACATGAAATAGTATCGAAATATTGGTAAAAATGAATATATATACGTAATATCAAACAACATGAAAAACGTGAAAAAAGTCACTGTCATACCAAATTTGAGGATTTTAACTTCGAATCATAGAGCGAAGTTTCGTATTATTTAGATCCAAGAAAAGACATATGACAATGTTGTTACCCATACATATGATGAAAATCAATATGTTTTCATTAGAATTAACTAAAATGTTCCTGATTTTACGTTTATATTACCGATGGAAGATGTACACGTAAAACCGCTCTATTCCGGCTGAAACGTCGATATATGCAATAAAAACCGAACTTCTCCCCTTTACAATATCTTACTCTGTATTTTAACGAGAAACAAATAGATGATTGAAAATGAAGTATTTAAGGTTAATATCTAATCAATTATGTGTTTGCATCATTTTTATCGTATATTTAATGAATTAATACCAATAAACTGAAATTTCAGAAAAACGTGGAAAAACGGCAAAATATTGCCTAATTCGATGATATTTTGTTTAAATCACATAAAGGAAAAGGGTCAAAATATTGCTAAATTCGATGATTTTTAGTACGAAACAAAATGCAAGAAAACTTGCTTTAAATACAATATTATGCGAAATTCTGAGAATTAAAGGCCAAATCAGGAATCGTGATACTACTTGAAATAGTATCGAAATATTGGTAAAAATGAATACGTAATATCAAACTATCTGAAAAACGTGAAAGAAGTCACTATTATACGAAATTTGAGGATTTTAACTTCGAATCATAAAGCGAGGTTTCGTATTATTTAGATCCAAGAAAAGACATATGACAATGTTGTTTCCAATACAAATGATAAAAACCAATGTTTTCATTAGAATTAACTAAAATGTTCCTGATTTTCCGTTTATATTACCGATGGAAGATATACACGTAAAACCGCTCTATTCCGGCTGAAACGTCGATATATGCAACAAAAACAGAACTCCTCCCCTTTTCAATATCTTACTCTGTATTTTAACGAGAAACAAATAGTTTATTGAAATTGAAGTATTTAAAGTTAATTTCTAACCAATTATGTGTTTGCATCATTTTTATCGTATGTTCAATGAATTAATAACAATAAACTGAAAATTCAGAAAAAACGTGGAAAAACGGCAAAATATTGCCTAATTCGATGATATTTTGTTTAAATCACATAAAGGAAAAGGGTCAAAATATTGCTAAATTCGATGATTTTTAGTACGAAACAAAATGCAAGAAAACTTGCTTTAAATGCAATATTATGCGAAATTCTGAGAATTGAAGGTCAAATCAGATATCGTGATACTACATGAAATAGTATCGAAATATTGGTAAAAATGAATATATATACGTAATATCAAACTACATGAAAAACGTGAAAGAAGTCACTATTATACGAAATTTGAGGATTTTAACTTCGAATCATAAAGCGAGGTTTCGTATTATTTAGATTCAAGAAAAGACATATGACAATGTTGTTTCCAATACAAATGATAAAAACCCATGTTTTCATTAGAATTAACTAAAATGTTCCTGATTTTCCGTTTATATTACCGATGGAAGATGTACACGTAAAACCGCTCTATTCCGGCTGAAACGTCGATATATGCAATAAAAACAGAACTTCTTCCCTTTTCAGTGTATTACTCTGTATTTTAACGAGAAACAAATAGTTGATTGAAAATGAAGCATTTAAGGTTAATTTCTAATGAATTACGTGTCTGCATCATTTTTATCGTATATATAATGAATTAATACCAATAAACTGAAAATTCACAAAAACGTGGAAAAACGGCAAAATATTACCTAATTCCATGATATTTTGTTTAAATCACATAAAGGAAAAGTGGATGATAAACGTCAAAATATTGCTAAATTCGATGATTTTTAGTACGAAACAAAATGCAAGAAGACTTGCTTAAAATGCAATATTATGTGAAATTCTGAGATTTGAAGGCAAAATCACTTATCGTGATACTGCATGAAATAGTATCAAATTATTGGTAAAAATGAACATATTTACGTAATATCAAACTACATGAAAAAGTGAAAAAATTCACTATTATACCAAATTTGAGGATTTTAACTACGAATCATAGAGCGAGGTTTCGTATTGTTTAGATCCAAGAAAAGACATATGACAATGTTGTTCCCGATACAAATGATAAAAATCAATGTGTTTTCATTAGAATTAACTAAAATGTTCCTGATTTTCCGTTTATATTACCAATGGAAGATGTACACGTAAAACCGCTCTATTCCAGCTGAAACGCGCAAATATGCAATAAAATCCGAACTTCTCCCCTTTACAATATCTTACTCAGTATTTTAACGAGAAACAAATAGATGATTGAAAATGAAGAATTTACGGTTATTATCTAATAAATTATGTGTTTGCATCATTTTTTCGTATATATAATGAATTAATAACAAAAAACTGAAAATTCACAAAAACGTGGAAAAACGGCAAAATATGGCCTAATTCGATGATAATTTGCTTGAATCACATAAGGAAAAGGGGATGATAAACGTCAAAATATTCCTAAATTCGATGATATTTAGTACAAAACAAAATGCAAGAAACTTGCTTAAAAATGCAATATTATGCGAAATTCTGAGAATTGAAGGCCAAATCACATATCGTGATACTACATGAAATAGTATCGAAATATTGGTAAAAATGAATATATATATATACGTAATATCAAACTACATGAAAAACGTGAGAGAAGTCACTCTTTTACCAAATTTGAGGATTTTAACTTCGAAACATAAATCGAGGTTTCGTATTATTTAGATCCAAGAAAAGACATATGACAATGTTGTTTCCAATACAAATGATAAAAACCAATGTTTTCATTAGAATTAACTAAAATGTTCCTGATTTTTCGTTTATATTACCGATGGAAGATATACACGTAAAACCGCTCTATTCCGGCTGAAACGTCGATATATGCAACAAAAACAGAACTCCTCCGCCTTTTCAATATCTTACTCTGTATTTTAACGAGAAACAAAAAAATTATTGAAATTGAAGTATTTAAAGTTAATTTATAATCAATTATGTGTTTACATCATTTTTATCGTATGTTCAATGAATTAATAACAATAAACTGAAAATTCACAAAAACGTGGAAAAACGGCAAAATATTGCCTAATTCAATGATAATATGTTTAAATCACATTAACGAAAAGGGGATGATTAACGCCAAATTGTTGCTAAATTCGATGATTTTTAGTACGAAAGAAAATGCAAGAAAACTTGCTTAAAATGCAATATTATGCGAAATTCTGAGAATTGAAGGCCAAATCACATATCGTGATAGTACATGAAATAGTATCAAAATATTGGTAAAAATGAATATATATACGTAATATCAAACAACATGAAAAACGTGAAAAAAGTCAGTCATACCAAATTTGAGGATTTTAACTTCGAATCATAGAGCGAAGTTTCGTATTATTTAGATCCAAGAAAAGACATATGACAATGTTGTTCCCGATACATATGATGAAAATCAATATGTTTTCATTAGAATTAACTAAAATGTTCCTGATTTTACGTTTATATTACCGATGGAAGATGTACACGTAAAACCGCTCTATTCCGGCTGAAACGTCGATATATGCAATAAAAACCGAACTTCTCCCCTTTACAATATCTTACTCTGTATTTTAACGAGAAACAAATAGATGATTGAAAATGAAGTATTTAAGGTTAATATCTAATCAATTATGTGTTTGCATCATTTTTATCGTATATTTAATGAATTAATACCAATAAACTGAAATTTCAGAAAAACGTGGAAAAACGGCAAAATATTGCCTAATTCGATGATATTTTGTTTAAATCACATAAAGGAAAAGGGTCAAAATATTGCTAAATTCGATGATTTTTAGTACGAAACAAAATGCAAGAAAACTTGCTTTAAATGCAATATTATGCGAAATTCTGAGAATTAAAGGCCAAATCAGGTATCGTGATACTACTTGAAATAGTATCGAAATATTGGTAAAAATGAATACGTAATATCAAACTATCTGAAAAACGTGAAAGAAGTCACTATTATACGAAATTTGAGGATTTTAACTTCGAAACATAAAGCGAGGTTTCGTATTATTTAGATCCAAGAAAAGACATATGACAATGTTGTTTCCAATACAAATGATAAAAACCAATGTTTTCATTAGAATTAGCTAAAATGTTCCTGATTTTCCGTTTATATTACCGATGGAAGATATACACGTAAAACCGCTCTATTCCGGCTGAAACGTCGATATATGCAACAAAAACAGAACTCCTCCCCTTTTCAATATCTTACTCTGTATTTTAACGAGAAACAAATAGTTTATTGAAATTGAAGTATTTAAAGTTAATTTCTAATCAATTATGTGTTTGCATCATTTTTACCGTATGTTCAATGAATTAATAACAATAAACTGAAAATTCAGAAAAACGTGGAAAAACGGCAAAATATTGCCTAATTCGATGATATTTTGTTTAAATCACATAAAGGAAAAGGGTCAAAATATTGCTAAATTCGATGATTTTTAGTACGAAACAAAATGCAAGAAAACTTGCTTTAAATGCAATATTATGCGAAATTCTGAGAATTGAAGGCCAAATCAGATATCGTGATACTACATAAAATAGTATCGAAATATTGGTAAAAATGAATATATATACGTAATATCAAACTACATGAAAAACGTGAAAGAAGTCACTATTATACGAAATTTGAGGATTTTAACTTCGAATCATAAAGCGAGGTTTCGTATTATTTAGATTCAAGAAAAGACATATGACAATGTTGTTTCCAATACAAATGATAAAAACCAATGTTTTCATTAGAATTAACTAAAATGTTCCTGATTTTTCGTTTATATTACCGATGGAAGATATACAGGTAAAACCGCTCTATTCCGGCTGAAACGTCGATATATGCAACAAAAACAGAACTCCTCCGCCTTTTCAATATCTTACTCTGTATTTTAACGAGAAACAAATAGTTTATTGAAATTGAAGTATTTAAAGTTAATTTCTTATCAATTATGTGTTTGCATCATTTTTATCGTATGTTCAATGAATTAATAACAATAAACTGAAAATTCACAAAAACGTGGAAAAACGGCAAAATATTGCCTAATTCAATGATAATATGTTTAAATCACATAAACGAAAAGGTGATGATTAACGCCAAATTGTTGCTAAATTCGATGATTTTTAGTACGAAACAAAATGCAAGAAAACTTGCTTAAAATGGAATATTATGCGAAATTCTGAGAATTGAAGGCCAAATCACATATCGTGATAGTACATGAAATAGTATCGAAATATTGGTAAAAATGAATATATATACGTAATATCAAACAACATGAAAAACGTGAAAAAAGTCACTGTCATACCAAATTTGAGGATTTTAACTTCGAATCATAGAGCGAAGTTTCGTATGATTTAGATCCAAGAAAAGACATATGACAATGTTGTTCCCCATACATATGATGAAAATCAATATGTTTTCATTAGAATTAACTAAAATGTTCCTGATTTTACGTTTATATTACCGATGGAAGATGTACACGTAAAACCGCTCTATTCCGGCTGAAACGTCGATATATGCAATAAAAACCGAACTTCTCCCCTTTACAATATCTTACTCTGTATTTTAACGAGAAACAAATAGATGATTGAAAATGAAGTATTTAAGGTTAATATCTAATCAATTATGTGTTTGCATCATTTTTATCGTATATTTAATGAATTAATACCAATAAACTGAAATCTCAGAAAAACGTGGAAAAACGGCAAAATATTGCCTAATTCGATGATATTTTGTTTAAATCACATAAAGGAAAATGGTCAAAATATTGCTAAATTCGATGATTTTTAGTACGAAACAAAATGCAAGAAAACTTGCTTTAAATGCAATATTATGCGAAATTCTGAGAATTAAAGGCCAAAACAGGTATCGTGATACTACTTGAAATAGTATCGAAATATTGGTAAAAATGAATACGTAATATCAAACTACCTGAAAAACGTGAAAGAAGTCACTATTATACGAAATTTGAGGATTTTAACTTCGAATCAAAAAGCGAGGTTTCGTATTATTTAGATCCAGGAAAAGACATATGACAATGTTGTTTCCAATACAAATGATAAAAACCAATGTTTTCATTAGAATTAACTAAAATGTTCCTGATTTTCCGTTTATATTACCGATGGAAGATATACACGTAAAACCGCTCTATTCCGGCTGAAACGTCGATATATGCAACAAAAACAGAACTCCTCCCCTTTTAAATATCTTACTCTGTATTTTAACGAGAAACAAATAGTTTATTGAAATTGAAGTATTTAAAGTTAATTTCTAATCAATTATGTGTTTGCATCATTTTTATCGTATGTTCAATGAATTAATAACAATAAACTGAAAATTCACCAAAACTTGCAAAAACGGCAAAATATTGCCTAATTCAATGATAATTTGTTTAAATCACATAAAGGAAAAGGGGATGATTAACGTCAAAATATTGCTAAATTCGATGATTTTTAGTACGAAACAAAATGCAAGAAAACTTGCTTAAAATGCAATATTATGTGAAATTATGAGAATTGAAGGTCAAATCACATATCGTGATAGTACATGAAATAGTATCGAAATATTGGTAAAAATGAATATATATACGTAATATCAAACAACATGAAAAACGTGAAAAAAGTCACTGTCATACCAAATTTGAGGATTTTAACTTCGAATCATAGAGCGAGGTTTCGTATTATTTAGATCCAAGAAAAGACATATGACAATGTTGTTCCCGATACATATGATGAAAATCAATATGTTTTCATTAGAAGTAACTAAAATGTTCCTGATTTTACGTTTATATTACCGATGGAAGATGTACACGTAAAACCGCTCTATTCCGGCTGAAACGTCGATATATGCAATAAAAACCGAACTTCTCCCCTTTACAATATCTTACTCTGTATTTCAACGAGAAACAAATAGATGATTGAAAATGAAGTATTTAAGGTTAATATCTAATCAATTATGTGTTTGCATCATTTTTATCGTATATTTAATGAATTAATACCAATAAACTGAAATTTCAGAAAAACGTGGAAAAACGGCAAAATATTGCCTAATTCGATGATATTTTGTTTAAATCACATAAAGGAAAAGGGTCAAAATATTGCTAAATTCGATGATTTTTAGTACGAAACAAAATGCAAGAAAACTTGCTTTAAATGCAATATTATGCGAAATTCTGAGAATTGAAGGCCAAATCAGATATCGTGATACTACATGAAATAGTATCGAAATATTGGTAAAAATGAATATATATACGTAATATCAAACTACATGAAAAACGTGAAAGAAATCACTATTATACGAAATTTGAGGATTTTAACTTCGAATCATAAAGCGAGGTTTCGTATTATTTAGATTCAAGAAAAGACATATGACAATGTTGTTTCCAATACAAATGATAAAAACCAATGTTTTCATTAGAATTAACTAAAATGTTCCTGATTTTCCGTTTATATTACCGATGGAAGATGTACACGTAAAACCGCTCTATTCCGGCTGAAACGTCGATATATGCAATAAAAACAGAACTTCTTCCCTTTTCAGTGTATTACTCTGTATTTTAACGAGAAACAAATAGTTGATTGAAAATGAAACATTTAAGGTTAATTTCTAATGAACTACGTGTCTGCATCATTTTTATCGTATATATAATGAATTAATACCAATAAACTGAAAATTCACAAAAACGTGGAAAAACGGCAAAATATTACCTAATTCGATGATATTTTGTTTAAATCACATAAAGGAAAAGTGGATGATAAACGTCAAAATATTGCTAAATTCGATGATTTTTGGTACGAAACAAAATGCAAGAAAACTTGCTTAAAATGCAATATTATGCGAAATTCTGAGATTTGAAGGCAAAATCACTTATCGTGATACTGCATGAAATAGTATCAAATTATTGGTAAAAATGAACATATTTACGTAATATCAAACTACATGAAAAAGTGAAAAAATTCACAATTATACCAAATTTGAGGATTTTAACTACGAATCATAGAGCGAGGTTTCGTATTGTTTAGATCCAAGAAAAGACATATGACAATGTTGTTCCCGATACAAATGATAAAAATCAATGTGTTTTCATTAGAATTAACTAAAATGTTCCTGATTTTCCGTTTATATTACCAATGGAAGATGTACACGTAAAACCGCTCTATTCCAGCTGAAACGCGCAAATATGCAATAAAATCCGAACTTCTCCCCTTTACAATATCTTACTCAGTATTTTAACGAGAAACAAATAGATGATTGAAAATGAAGAATTTAAGGTTATTATCTAATAAATTATGTGTTTGCATCATTTTTTCGTATATATAATGAATTAATAACAAAAAACTGAAAATTCAGAAAAACGTGGAAAAACGGCAAAATATGGCCTAATTCGATGATAATTTGCTTGAATCACATAAGGAAAAGGGGATGATAAACGTCAAAATATTCCTAAATTCGATGATATTTAGTACAAAACAAAATGCAAGAAACTTGCTTAAAAATGCAATATTATGCGAAATTCTTAGAATTGAAGGCCAAATCATATATCGTGATACTACTTGAAATAGTATCGAAATATTGGTAAAAATGAATATATATATACGTAATATCAAACTACATGAAAAACGTGAGAGAAGTCACTCTTTTACCAAATTTGAGGATTTTAACTTCGAATCATAAAGCAAGGTTTCGTATTATTTAGATCCAAGAAAAGACATATGACAATGTTGTTTCCAATACAAATGATAAAAACCAATGTTTTCATTAGAATTAACTAAAATGTTCCTGATTTTTCGTTTATATTACCGATGGAAGATATACACGTAAAACCGCTCTATTCCGGCTGAAACGTCGATATATGCAACAAAAACAGAACTCCTCCGCCTTTTCAATATCTTACTCTGTATTTTAACGAGAAACAAATAGTTTATTGAAATTGAAGTATTTAAAGTTAATTTCTAATCAATTATGTGTTTACATCATTTTTATCGTATGTTCAATGAATTAATAACAATAAACTGAAAATTCACAAAAACGTGGAAAAACGGCAAAATATTGCCTAATTCAATGATAATATGTTTAAATCACATTAACGAAAAGGGGATGATTAACGCCAAATTGTTGCTAAATTCGATGATTTTTAGTACGAAACAAAATGCAAGAAAACTTGCTTAAAATGCAATATTATGCGAAATTCTGAGAATTGAAGGCCAAATAACATATCGTGATAGTACATGAAATAGTATCAAAATATTGGTAAAAATGAATATATATACGTAATATCAAACAACATGAAAAACGTGAAAAAGTCAGTCATACCAAATTTGAGGATTTTAACTTCGAATCATAGAGCGAAGTTTCGTATTATTTAGATCCAAGAAAAGACATATGACAATGTTGTTCCCGATACATATGATGAAAATCAATATGTTTTCATTAGAATTAACTAAAATGTTCCTGATTTTACGTTTATATTACCGATGGAAGATGTACACGTAAAACCGCTCTATTCCGGCTGAAACGTCGATATATGCAATAAAAACCGAACTTCTCCCCTTTACAATATCTTACTCTGTATTTCAACGAGAAACAAATAGATGATTGAAAATGAAGTATTTAAGGTTAATATCTAATCAATTATGTGTTTGCATCATTTTTATAGTATATTTAATGAATTAATACCAATAAACTGAAATTTCAGAAAAACGTGGAAAAACGGCAAAATATTGCCTAATTCGATGATATTTTGTTTAAATCACATAAAGGAAAAGGGTCAAAATATTGCTAAATTCGATGATTTTTAGTACGAAACAAAGTGCAAGAAAACTTGCTTCAAATGCAATATTATGCGAAATTCTGAGAATTAAAGGCCAAATCAGGTATCGTGATACTACTTGAAATAGTTTCGAAATATTGGTAAAAATGAATACGTAATATCAAACTACCTGAAAAACGTGAAAGAAGTCACTATTATACGAAATTTGAGGATTTTAACTTCGAATCATAAAGCGAGGTTTCGTATTATTTAGATCCAAGAAAAGACATGACAATGTTGTTTCCAATACAAATGATAAAAACCAATGTTTTCATTAGAATTAACTAAAATGTTCCTGATTTTCCGTTTATATTACCGATGGAAGATAAACACGTAAAACCGCTCTATTCCGGCTGAAACGTCGATATATGCAACAAAAACAGAACTCCTCCCCTTTTCAATATCTTACTCTGTATTTTAACGAG
Organism: Procambarus clarkii; assembly: GCF_040958095.1. Lineage (NCBI taxonomy): Eukaryota > Metazoa > Arthropoda > Malacostraca > Decapoda > Cambaridae > Procambarus > Procambarus clarkii. Next base: position 2,177,608 of record NC_091214.1, on the reverse strand, counting down.
AAACAAATAGTTTATTGAAATTGAAGTATTTAAAGTTAATTTCTAATCAATTATGTGTTTGCATCATTTTTATCGTATGTTCAATGAATTAATAACAATAAGCTGAAAATTCCCCAAGACATGCAAAAACGGAAAAATATTGCCTAATTCAATGATAATTTGTTTAAATCACATAAAGGAAAAGGGGATGATTAACGTCAAAATATTGCTTAATTCGATGATTTTTAGTACGAAACAAAATGCAAGAAAACTTGCTTAAAATGCAATATTATGCGAAATTATGAGAATTGAAGGTCAAATCACATATCGTGATAGTACATGAAATAGTATCGAAATATTGGTAAAAATGAATATATATACGTAATATCAAACAACATGAAAAACGTGAAAAAAGTCACTGTCATACCAAATTTGAGGATTTTAACTTCGAATCATAGAGCGAGGTTTCGTATTATTTAGATCCAAAAAAAGACATATGACAATGTTGTTCCCGATACATATGATGAAAATCAATGTGTTTTCATTAAAATTAACTAAAATGTTCCTGATTTTACGTTTATATTACCGATGGAAGATGTACACGTAAAACCTCTCTATACCGGCTGAAACGTCGATATATGCAATAAAAACCGAACTTCTCCCCTGTACAATATCTTACTCTGTATTTTAACGAGAAACAAATAGATGATTGAAAATGAAGTATTTAAGGTTAATATCTAATCAATTATGTGTTTGCATCATTTTTATCGTATATTTAATGAATTAATACCAATAAACTGAAATTTCAGAAAAACGTGGAAAAACGGCAAAATATTGCCTAATTCGATGATATTTTGTTTAAATCACATAAAGGAAAAGGGTCAAAATATTGCTAAATTCGATGATTTTTAGTACGAAACAAAATGCAAGAAAACTTGCTTTAAATGCAATATTATGCGAAATTCTGAGAATTGAAGGCCAAATCAGATGTCGTGATACTACATGAGATAGTATCGAAATATTGGTAAAAATGAAAATATATACGTAATATCAAACTACATGAAAAACGTGAAAGAAGTCACTATTATACGAAATTTGAGGATTTTAACTTCGAATCATAAAGCGAGGTTTCGTATTATTTAGATTCAAGAAAAGACATATGACAATGTTGTTTCCAATACAAATGATAAAAACTAATGTTTTCATTAGAATTAACTAAAATGTTCCTGATTTTCCGTTTATAACCGATGGAAGATGTACACGTAAAACCGCTCTATTCCGGCTGAAACGTCGATATATGCAATAAAAACAGAACTTCTTCCCTTTTCAGTGTATTACTCTGTATTTTAACGAGAAACAAATAGTTGATTGAAAATGAAGCATTTAAGGTTAATTTCTAATGAATTACGTGTCTGCATCATTTTTATCGTATATATAATGATTTAATACCAATAAACTGAAAATTCACAAAAACGTGGAAAAACGGCAAAATATTACCTAATTCGATGATATTTTGTTTAAATCACATAAAGGAAAAGTGGATGATAAACGTCAAAATATTGCTAAATTCGATGATTTTTAGTACGAAACAAAATGCAAGAAAACTTGCTTAAAATGCAATATTATGCGAAATTCTGAGATTTGTAGGCAAAATCACTTATCGTGATACTGCATGAAATAGTATCGAATAATTGGTAAAAATGAACATATTTACGTAATATCAAACTACATGAAAAAGTGAAAAAATTCACTATTATACCAAATTTGAGGATTTTAACTACGAATCATAGAGAGAGGTTTCGTATTGTTTAGATCCAAGAAAAGACATATGACAATGTTGTTCCCGATACAAATGATAAAAATCAATGTGTTTTCATTAGAATTAACTAAAATGTTCCTGATTTTCCGTTTATTTTACCAATGGAAGATGTACACGTAAAACCGCTCTATTCCAGCTGAAACGCGCAAATATGCAATAAAATCAGAACTTCTCCCCTTTACAATATCTTACTCAGTATTTTAACGAGAAACAAATAGATGATTGAAAATGAAGAATTTAAGGTTATTATCTAATAAATTATGTGTTTGCATCATTTTTTCGTATATATAATGAATTAATAATAAAAAACTGAAAATTCACAAAAACGTGGAAAAACTGCAAAATATGGCCTAATTCGATGATAATTTGCTTGAATCACATAAGGAAAAGGGGATGATAAACGTCAAAATATTCCTAAATTCGATGATATTAAGTACAAAACAAAATGCAAGAAACTTGCTTAAAAATGCAATATTATGCGAAATTCTGAGAATTGAAGGCCAAATCACATATCGTAATACTACATGAAATAGTATCGAAATATTGGTAAAAATGAATATATATATACGTAATATCAAACTACATGAAAAACGTGAGAGAAGTCACTCTTTTACCAAATTTGAGGATTTTAACTTCGAATCATAAAGCGAGGTTTCGTATTATTTAGATCCAAGAAAAGACATATGACAATGTTGTTTCCAATACAAATGATAAAAACCAATGTTTTCATTAGAATTAACTAAAATGTTCCTGATTTTTTGTTTATATTACCGATGGAAGATATACACGTAAAACCGCTCTATTCCGGCTGAAACGTCGATATATGCAACAAAAACAGAACTCCTCCTCCTTTTCAATATCTTACTCTGTATTTTAACGAGAAACAAATAGTTTATTGAAATTGAAGTATTTAAAGTTAATTTCTAATCAATTATGTGTTTGCATCATTTTTATCGTATGTTCAATGAATTAATAACAATAAACTGAAAATTCACAAAAACGTGGAAAAACGGCAAAATATTGCCTAATTCAATGATAATATGTTTAAATCACATAAACGAAAAGGGGATGATTAACGCCAAATTGTTGCTAAATTCGATGATTTTTAGTACGAAACAAAATGCAAGAAAACTTGCTTAAAATGCAATATTATGCGAAATTCTGAGAATTGAAGGCCAAATCAGGTATCGTGATACTACTTGAAATAGTATCGAAATATTGGTATAAATGAATACGTAATATCAAACTACCTGAAAAACGTGAAAGAAGTCACTATTATACGAAATTTGAGGATTTTAACTTCGAATCAAAAAGCGAGGTTTCGTATTATTTAGATCCAAGAAAAGACATATGACAATGTTGTTTCCAATACAAATGATAAAAACCAATGTTTTCATTAGAATTAACTAAAATGTTCCTGATTTTCCGTTTATATTACCGATCATTTTTGCATCATTTTTATCGTATGTTCAATGAATTAATAACAATAAACTGAAAATTCACCAAAACGTGCAAAAACGGCAAAATATTGCCTATTTCAATGATAATTTGTTTAAATCACATAAAGGAAAAGGGGATGATTAACGTCAAAATATTGCTAAATTCGATGATTTTTAGTACGAAACAAAATGCAAGAAAACTTGCTTAAAATGCAATATTATGCGAAATTCTGAGAATTGAAGGTCAAATCACATATCGTGATAGTACATGAAATAGTATCGAAATATTGGTAAAAATGAATATATATACGTAATATCAAACAACATGAAAAACGTCACTGTCATACCAAATTTGAGGATTTTAACTTCGAATCATAGAGCGAGGTTTCGTATTATTTAGATCCAAGAAAAGACATATGACAATGTTGTTCCCGATACATATGATGAAAATCAATGTGTTTTCATTAGAATTAACTAAAATGTTCCTGATTTTCCGTTTATATTACCGATGGAAGATGTACACGTAAAACCGCTCTATTCCGGCTGAAACGTCGATATATGCAATAAAAACAGAACTTCTTCCCTTTTCAGTGTATTACTCTGTATTTTAACGAGAAACAAATAGTTGATTGAAAATGAAGCATTTAAAGTTAATTTCTAATGAATTACGTGTCTGCATCTTTTTTATCGTATATATAATGAATTAATACCAATAAACTGAAAATTCACAAAAACGTGGAAAAACGGCAAAATATTACCTAATTCAATGATATTTTGTTTAAATCACATAAAGGAAAAGTGGATGATAAACGTGAAAATATTGCTAAATTCGATGATTTTTAGTACGAAACAAAATGCAAGAAAACTTGCTTAAAATGCAATATTATGCGAAATTCTGAGATTTGTAGGCAAAATCACTTATCGTGATACTGCATGAAATAGTATCGAATAATTGGTAAAAATGAACATATTTACGTAATATCAAACTACATGAAAAAGTGAAAAAATTCACTATTATACCAAATTTGAGGATTTTAACTACGAATCATAGAGAGAGGTTTCGTATTGTTTAGATCCAAGAAAAGACATATGACAATGTTGTTCCCGATACAAATGATAAAAATCAATGTGTTTTCATTAGAATTAACTAAAATGTTCCTGATTTTCCGTTTATATTACCGATGGAAGATATACACGTAAAACCGCTCTATTCCGGCTGAAACGTCGATATATGCAACAAAAACAGAACTCCTCCCCTGTCCAATATCTTACTCTGTATTTTAACGAGAAACAAATAGTTTATTGAAATTGAAGTATTTAAAGTTAATTTCTAATCAATTATGTGTTTGCATCATTTTTATCGTATGTTCAATGAATTAATAACAATAAACTGAAAATTCACCAAAACGTGCAAAAACGGCAAAATATTGCCTATTTCAATGATAATTTGTTTAAATCACATAAAGGAAAAGGGGATGATTAACGTCAAAATATTGCTAAATTCGATGATTTTTAGTACGAAACAAAATGCAAGAAAACTTGCTTAAAATGCAATATTATGCGAAATTCTGAGAATTGAAGGTCAAATCACATATCGTGATAGTACACGAAATAGTATCGAAATATTGGTAAAAATGAATATATATACGTAATATCAAACAACATGAAAAACGTGAAAAACGTCACTGTCATTCCAAATTTGAGGATTTTAACTTCGAATCATAGAGCGAGGTTTCGTATTATTTAGATCCAAGAAAAGACATATGACAATGTTGTTCCCGATACAAATGATAAAAATTAATGTGTTTTCATTAGAATTAACTAAAATGTTCCTGATTTTCCGTTTATATTACCAATGGAAGATGTACACGTAAAACCGCTCTATTCCAGCTGAAACGCGCAAATATGCAATAAAATCAGAACTTCTCCCCCTTTACAATATCTTACTCAGTATTTTAACGAGAAACAAATAGATGATTGAAAATGAAGAATTTAAGGTTATTATCTAATAAATTATGTGTTTGCATCATTTTTTCGTATATATAATGAATTAATAATAAAAAACTGAAAATTCACAAAAACGTGGAAAAACTGCAAAATATGGCCTAATTCGATGATAATTTGCTTGAATCACATAAGGAAAAGGGGATGATAAACGTCAAAATATTCCTAAATTCGATGATATTAAGTACAAAACAAAATGCAAGAAACTTGCTTAAAAATGCAATATTATGCGAAATTCTGAGAATTGAAGGCCAAATCACATATCGTGATACTACATGAAATAGTATCGAAATATTGGTAAAAATGAATATATATATACGTAATATCAAACTACATGAAAAACGTGAGAGAAGTCACTCTTTTACCAAATTTGAGGATTTTAACTTCGAATCATAAAGCGAGGTTTCGTATTATTTAGATCCAAGAAAAGACATATGACAATGTTGTTTCCAATACAAATGATAAAAACCAATGTTTTCATTAGAATTAACTAAAATGTTCCTGATTTTTTATTTATATTACCGATGGAAGATATACACGTAAAACCGCTCTATTCCGGCTGAAACGTCGATATATGCAACAAAAACAGAACTCCTCCTCCTTTTCAATATCTTACTCTGTATTTTAACGAGAAACAAATAGTTTATTGAAATTGAAGTATTTAAAGTTAATTTCTAATCAATTATGTGTTTGCATCATTTTTATCGTATGTTCAATGAATTAATAACAATAAACTGAAAATTCACAAAAACGTGGAAAAACGGCAAAATATTGCCTAATTCAATGATAATATGTTTAAATCACATAAACGAAAAGGGGATGATTAACGCCAAATTGTTGCTAAATTCCATGATTTTTAGTACGAAACAAAATGCAAGAAAACTTGCTTAAAATGCAATATTATGCGAAATTCTGAGATTTGTAGGCAAAATCACTTATCGTCATACTGCATGAAATAGTATCGAATAATTGGTAAAAATGAACATATTTACGTAATATCAAACTACATGAAAAAGTGAAAAAATTCACTATTATACCAAATTTGAGGATTTTAACTACGAATCATAGAGAGAGGTTTCGTATTGTTTAGATCCAAGAAAAGACATATGACAATGTTGTTCCCGATACAAATGATAAAAATCAATGTGTTTTCATTAGAATTAACTAAAATGTTCCTGATTTTCCGTTTATATTACCAATGGAAGATGTACACGTAAAACCGCTCTATTCCAGCTGAAACGCGCAAATATGCAATAAAATCAGAACTTCTCCCCTTTACAATATCTTACTCAGTATTTTAACGAGAAACAAATAGATGATTGAAAATGAAGAATTTAAGGTTATTATCTAATAAATTATGTGTTTGCATCATTTTTTCGTATATATAATGAATTAATAATAAAAAACTGAAAATTCACAAAAACGTGGAAAAACTGCAAAATATGGCCTAATTCGATGATAATTTGCTTGAATCACATAAGGAAAAGGGGATGATAAACGTCAAAATATTCCTAAATTCGATGATATTAAGTACAAAACAAAATGCAAGAAACTTGCTTAAAAATGCAATATTATGCGAAATTCTGAGAATTGAAGGCCAAATCACATATCGTGATACTACATGAAATAGTATCGAAATATTGGTAAAAATGAATATATATATACGTAATATCAAACTACATGAAAAACGTGAGAGAAGTCACTCTTTTACCAAATTTGAGGATTTTAACTTCGAATCATAAAGCGAGGTTTCGTATTATTTAGATCCAAGAAAAGACATATGACAATGTTGTTTCCAATACAAATGATAAAAACCAATGTTTTCATTAGAATTAACTAAAATGTTCCTGATTTTTTGTTTATATTACCGATGGAAGATATACACGTAAAACCGCTCTATTCCGGCTGAAACGTCGATATATGCAACAAAAACAGAACTCCTCCGCCTTTTCAATATCTTACTCTGTATTTTAACGAGAAACAAATAGTTTATTGAAATTGAAGTATTTAAAGTTAATTTCTAATCAATTATGTGTTTGCATCATTTTTATCGTATGTTCAATGAATTAATAACAATAAACTGAAAATTCACAAAAACGTGGAAAAACGGCAAAATATTGCCTAATTCAATGATAATATGTTTAAATCACATAAACGAAAAGGGGATGATTAACGCCAAATTGTTGCTAAATTCGATGATTTTTAGTACGAAACAAAATGCAAGAAAACTTGCTTAAAATGCAATATTATGCGAAATTCTGAGAATTGAAGGCCAAATCAGGTATCGTGATACTACTTGAAATAGTATCGAAATATTGGTATAAATGAATACGTAATATCAAACTACCTGAAAAACGTGAAAGAAGTCACTATTATACGAAATTTGAGGATTTTAACTTCGAATCAAAAAGCGAGGTTTCGTATTATTTAGATCCAAGAAAGGACATATGACAATGTTGTTTCCAATACAAATGATAAAAACCAATGTTTTCATTAGAATTAACTAAAATGTTCCTGATTTTCCGTTTATATTACCGATGGAAGATATACACGTAAAACCGCTCTATTCCGGCTGAAACGTCGATATATGCAACAAAAACAGAACTCCTCCCCTGTCCAATATCTTACTCTGTATTTTAACGAGAAACAAATAGTTTATTGAAATTGAAGTATTTAAAGTTAATTTCTAATCAATTATGTGTTTGCATCATTTTTATCGTATGTTCAATGAATTAATAACAATAAACTGAAAATTCACCAAAACGTGCAAAAACGGCAAAATATTGCCTATTTCAATGATAATTTGTTTAAATCACATAAAGGAAAAGGGGATGATTAACGTCAAAATATTGCTAAATTCGATGATTTTTAGTACGAAACAAAATGCAAGAAAACTTGCTTAAAATGCAATATTATGCGAAATTCTGAGAATTGAAGGTCAAATCACATATCGTGATAGTACATGAAATAGTATCGAAATATTGGTAAAAATGAATATATATACGTAATATCAAACAACATGAAAAACGTGAAAAACGTCACTGTCATACCAAATTTGAGGATTTTAACTTCGAATCATAGAGCGAGGTTTCGTATTATTTAGATCCAAGAAAAGACATATGACAATGTTGTTCCCGATACATATGATGAAAATCAATGTGTTTTCATTAGAATTAACTAAAATGTTCCTGATTTTCCGTTTATATTACCGATGGAAGATGTACACGTAAAACCGCTCTATTCCGGCTGAAACGTCGATATATGCAATAAAAACAGAACTTCTTCCCTTTTCAGTGTATTACTCTGTATTTTAACGAGAAACAAATAGTTGATTGAAAATGATCCATTTAAAGTTAATTTCTAATGAATTACGTGTCTGCATCTTTTTTATCGTATATATAATGAATTAATACCAATAAACTGAAAATTCACAAAAACGTGGAAAAACGGCAAAATATTACCTAATTCAATGATATTTTGTTTAAATCACATAAAGGAAAAGTGGATGATAAACGTGAAAATATTGCTAAATTCGATGATTTTTAGTACGAAACAAAATGCAAGAAAACTTGCTTAAAATGCAATATTATGCGAAATTCTGAGATTTGTAGGCAAAATCACTTATCGTGATACTGCATGAAATAGTATCGAATAATTGGTAAAAATGAACATATATACGTAATATCAAACTACATGAAAAACGTGAAAAAATTCACTATTATACCAAATTTGGGGATTTTAACTACGAATCATAAAGCGAGGTTTCGTATTGTTTAGATCCAAGAAAAGACATATGACAATGTTATTCCCGATACAAATGATAAAAATCAATGTGTTTTCATTAGAATTAACTAAAATGTTCCTGATTTTCCGTTTATATTACCGATGGAAGATGTACACGTAAAACCGCTCTATTCCAGCTGAAACGCGCAAATATGCAATAAAATCCGAACTTCTCCCCTTTACAATATCTTACTCAGTATTTTAACGAGAAACAAATAGATGATTGAAAATGAAGTATTTAAGGTTATTATCTAATAAATTATGTGTTTGCATCATTTTTTCGTATATATAATGAATTAATAACAAAAAACTGAAAATTCACAAAAACGTGGAAAAACGGCAAAATATTGCCTAATTCGATGATAATTTGTTTGAATCACAAAAGGAAAAGGGGATGATAAACGTCAAAATATTCCTAAATTCGATGATATTTAGTACAAAACAAAATGCAAGAAACTTGCTTAAAAATGCAATATTATGCGAAATTCTGAGAATTGAAGGCCAAATCACATATCGTGATACTACATGAAATAGTATCGAAATATTGGTAAAAATGAATATATATATACGTAATATCAAACTACATGAAAAACGTGAGAGAAGTCACTCTTTTACCAAATTTGAGGATTTTAACTTCGAATCATAAAGCGAGGTTTCGTATTATTTAGATCCAAGAAAAGACATATGACAATGTTGTTTCCAATACAAATGATAAAAACCAATGTTTTCATTAGAATTAACTAAAATGTTCCTGATTTTTTGTTTATATTACCGATGGAAGATATACACGTAAAACCGCTCTATTCCGGCTGAAACGTCGATATATGCAACAAAAACAGAACTCCTCCGCCTTTTCAATATCTTACTCTGTATTTTAACGAGAAACAAATAGTTTATTGAAATTGAAGTATTTAAAGTTAATTTCTAATCAATTATGTGTTTGCATCATTTTTATCGTATGTTCAATGAATTAATAACAATAAACTGAAAATTCACAAAAACGTGGAAAAACGGCAAAATATTGCCTAATTCAATGATAATATGTTTAAATCACATAAACGAAAAGGGGATGATTAACGCCAAATTGTTGCTAAATTCGATGATTTTTAGTACGAAACAAAATGCAAGAAAACTTGCTTAAAATGCAATATTATGCGAAATTCTGAGAATTGAAGGCCAAATCAGGTATCGTGATACTACTTGAAATAGTATCGAAATATTGGTATAAATGAATACGTAATATCAAACTACCTGAAAAACGTGAAAGAAGTCACTATTATACGAAATTTGAGGATTTTAACTTCGAATCAAAAAGCGAGGTTTCGTATTATTTAGATCCAAGAAAGGACATATGACAATGTTGTTTCCAATACAAATGATAAAAACCAATGTTTTCATTAGAATTAACTAAAATGTTCCTGATTTTCCGTTTATATTACCGATGGAAGATATACACGTAAAACCGCTCTATTCCGGCTGAAACGTCGATATATGCAACAAAAACAGAACTCCTCCCCTGTCCAATATCTTACTCTGTATTTTAACGAGAAACAAATAGTTTATTGAAATTGAAGTATTTAAAGTTAATTTCTAATCAATTATGTGTTTGCATCATTTTTATCGTATGTTCAATGAATTAATAACAATAAACTGAAAATTCACCAAAACGTGCAAAAACGGCAAAATATTGCCTATTTCAATGATAATTTGTTTAAATCACATAAAGGAAAAGGGGATGATTAACGTCAAAATATTGCTAAATTCGATGATTTTTAGTACGAAACAAAATGCAAGAAAACTTGCTTAAAATGCAATATTATGCGAAATTCTGAGAATTGAAGGTCAAATCACATATCGTGATAGTACATGAAATAGTATCGAAATATTGGTAAAAATGAATATATATACGTAATATCAAACAACATGAAAAACGTGAAAAACGTCACTGTCATACCAAATTTGAGGATTTTAACTTCGAATCATAGAGCGAGGTTTCGTATTATTTAGATCCAAGAAAAGACATATGACAATGTTGTTCCCGATACATATGATGAAAATCAATGTGTTTTCATTAGAATTAACTAAAATGTTCCTGATTTTCCGTTTATATTACCGATGGAAGATGTACACGTAAAACCGCTCTATTCCGGCTGAAACGTCGATATATGCAATAAAAACAGAACTTCTTCCCTTTTCAGTGTATTACTCTGTATTTTAACGAGAAACAAATAGTTGATTGAAAATGATCCATTTAAAGTTAATTTCTAATGAATTACGTGTCTGCATCTTTTTTATCGTATATATAATGAATTAATACCAATAAACTGAAAATTCACAAAAACGTGGAAAAACGGCAAAATATTACCTAATTCAATGATATTTTGTTTAAATCACATAAAGGAAAAGTGGATGATAAACGTGAAAATATTGCTAAATTCGATGATTTTTAGTACGAAACAAAATGCAAGAAAACTTGCTTAAAATGCAATATTATGCGAAATTCTGAGATTTGTAGGCAAAATCACTTATCGTGATACTGCATGAAATAGTATCGAATAATTGGTAAAAATGAACATATATACGTAATATCAAACTACATGAAAAACGTGAAAAAATTCACTATTATACCAAATTTGGGGATTTTAACTACGAATCATAAAGCGAGGTTTCGTATTGTTTAGATCCAAGAAAAGACATATGACAATGTTATTCCCGATACAAATGATAAAAATCAATGTGTTTTCATTAGAATTAACTAAAATGTTCCTGATTTTCCGTTTATATTACCGATGGAAGATGTACACGTAAAACCGCTCTATTCCAGCTGAAACGCGCAAATATGCAATAAAATCCGAACTTCTCCCCTTTACAATATCTTACTCAGTATTTTAACGAGAAACAAATAGATGATTGAAAATGAAGTATTTAAGGTTATTATCTAATAAATTATGTGTTTGCATCATTTTTTCGTATATATAATGAATTAATAACAAAAAACTGAAAATTCACAAAAACGTGGAAAAACGGCAAAATATTGCCTAATTCGATGATAATTTGTTTGAATCACAAAAGGAAAAGGGGATGATAAACGTCAAAATATTCCTAAATTCGATGATATTTAGTACAAAACAAAATGCAAGAAACTTGCTTAAAAATGCAATATTATGCGAAATTCTGAGAATTGAAGGCCAAATCACATACCGTGATACTACATGAAATAGTATCGAAATATTGGTAAAAATGAATATATATATACGTAATATCAAACTACATGAAAAACGTGAGAGAAGTCACTCTTTTACCAAATTTGAGGATTTTAACTTCGAATCATAAAGCGAGGTTTCGTATTATTTAGATCCAAGAAAAGACATATGACAATGTTGTTTCCAATACAAATGATAAAAACCAATGTATTCATTAGAATTAACTAAAATGTTCCTGATTTTTTGTTTATATTACCGATGGAAGATATACACGTAAAACCGCTCTATTCCGGCTGAAACGTCGATATATGCAACAAAAACAGAACTCCTCCGCCTTTTCAATATCTTACTCTGTATTTTAACGAGAAACAAATAGTTTATTGAAATTGAAGTATTTAAAGTTAATTTCTAATCAATTATGTGTTTGCATCATTTTTATCGTATGTTCAATGAATTAATAACAATAAACTGAAAATTCACAAAAACGTGGAAAAACGGCAAAATATTGCCTAATTCATTGATAATATGTTTAAATCACATAAACGAAAAGGTGATGATTAACGCCAAATTGTTGCTAAATTCGATGATTTTTAATACGAAACAAAATGCAAGAAAACTTGCTTAAAATGGAATATTATGCGAAATTCTGAGAATTGAAGGCCAAATCACATATCGTGATAGTACATGAAATAGTATCGAAATATTGGTAAAAATGAATATATATACGTAATATCAAACAACATGAAAAACGTGAAAAAAGTCACTGTCATACCAAATTTGAGGATTTTAACTTCGAATCATAGAGCGAAGATTCGTATTATTTAGATCCAAGAAAAGACATATGACAATGTTGTTCCCCATACGTATGATGAAAATCAATATGTTTTCATTAGAATTAACTAAAATGTTCCTGATTTTACGTTTATATTACCGATGGAAGATGTACACGTAAAACCGCTCTATTCCGGCTGAAACGTCGATATATGCAATAAAAACTGAACTTCTCCCCTTTACAATATCTTACTCTGTATTTTAACGAGAAACAAATAGATGATTGAAAATGAAGTATTTAAGGTTAATATCTAATCAATTATGTGTTTGCATCATTTTTATTGTATATTTAATGAATTAATACCAATAAACTTAAATATCAGAAAAACGTGGAAAAACGGCAAAATATTGCCTAATTCGATGATATTTTGTTTAAATCACATAAAGGAAAAGGGTCAAAATATTGCTAAATTCGATGATTTTTAGTACGAAACAAAATGCAAGAAAACTTGCTTTAAATGCAATATTATGCGAAATTCTGAGAATTGAAGGCCAAATCAGATATCGTGATACTACATGAAATAGTATCGAAATAATGGTAAAAATGAATATATATACGTAATATCAAACTACATGAAAAACGTGAAAGAAGTCACTATTATACGAAATTTCAGGATTTTAACTTCGAATCATAAAACGAGGTTTCGTATTATTTAGATCCAAGAAAAGACAAATGACAATGTTGTTTCCAATACAAATGATAAAAACCAATGTTTTCATTAGAATTAACTAAAATGTTCCTGATTTTCCGTTTATATTACCGATGGAAGATATACACGTAAAACCGCTCTATTCCGGCTGAAACGTCGATATATGCAACAAAAACAGAACTCCTCCCCTTTTCAATATCTTACTCTGTATTTTAACGAGAAACAAATAGTTTATTGAAATTGAAGTATTTAAAGTTAATTTCTAATCAATTATGTGTTTGCATCATTTTTATCGTATGTTCAATGAATTAATAACAATAAACTGAAAATTCACCAAAACGTGCAAAAACGGAAAAATATTGCCTAATTCAATGATAATTTGTTTAAATCACATAAAGGAAAAGGGGGATGATTAACGTCAAAATATTGCTAAATTCGATGATTTTTAGTACGAAACAAAATGCAAGAAAACTTGCTTAAAATGCAATATTATGCGAAATTATGAGAATTGAAGGTCAAATCACATATCGTGATAGTACATGAAATAGTATCGAAATATTTGTAAAAATGAATATATATACGTAATATCAAACAACATGAAAAAAGTGAAAAAAGTCACTGTCATACCAAATTTGAGGATTTTAACTTCGAATCATAGAGGGAGGTTTCGTATTATTTAGATCCAAGAAAAGACATATGACAATGTTGTTCCCGATACATATGATGAAAATCAATGTGTTTTCATTAGAATTAACTAAAATGTTCCTGATTTTACGTTTATATTACCGATGGAAGATGTACACGTAAAACCTCTCTATACCGGCTGAAACGTCGATATATGCAATAAAAACCGAACTTCTCCCTTTTACAATATCTTACTCTGTATTTTAACGAGAAACAAATAGATGATTGAAAATGAAGTATTTAAGGTTAATATCTAATCAATTATGTGTTTGCATCATTTTTATCGTATATTTAATGAATTAATACCAATAAACTGAAATTTCAGAAAAACGTGGAAAAACGGCAAAATATTGCCTAATTCGATGATATTTTGTTTAAATCACATAAAGGAAAAGGGTCAAAATATTGCTAAATTCGATGATTTTTAGTACGAAACAAAATGCAAGAAAACTTGCTTTAAATGCAATATTATGCGAAATTCTGAGAATTGAAGGCCAAATCAGATATCGTGATACTACATGAAATAGTATCGAAATATTGGTAAAAATGAATATATATACGTAATATCAAACTACATGAAAAACGTGAAAGAAGTCACTATTATACGAAATTTGAGGATTTTAACTTCGAATCATAAAGCGAGGTTTCGTATTATTTAGATTCAAGAAAAGACATATGACAATGTTGTTTCCAATACAAATGATAAAAACCAATGTTTTCATTAGAATTAACTAAAATGTTCCTGATTTTCCGTTTATATTACCGATGGAAGATGTACACGGAAAACCGCTCTATTCCGGCTGAAACGTCGATATATGCAATAAAAACAGAACTTCTTCCCTTTTCAGTGTATTACTCTGTATTATAACGAGAAACAAATAGTTGATTGAAAATGAAGCATTTAAGGTTAATTTCTAATGAATTACGTGTCTGCATCATTTTTATCGTATATATAATGAATTAATACCAATAAACTGAAAATTCACAAAAACGTGGAAAAACGGCAAAATATTACCTAATTCGATGATATTTTGTTTAAATCACATAAAGGAAAAGTGGATGATAAACGTCAAAATATTGCTAAATTCGATGATTTTTAGTACGAAACAAAATGCAAGAAAACTTACTTAAAATGCAATATTATGCGAAATTCTGAGATTTGAAGGCAAAATACGAAGGCCATTACCCAGGCCATTTCTAAATATAAATTTTTCAAATTTATACCTATTTTCGTATCGTGATACTGCATGAAATAGTATCGAATTATTGGTAAAAATGAACATATTTACGTAATATCAAACTACATGAAAAAGTGAAAAAATTCACTATTATACCAAATTTGAGGATTTTAACTACGAATCATAGAGCGAGGTTTCGTATTGTTTAGATCCAAGAAAAGACATATGACAATGTTGTTCCCGATACAAATGATAAAAATCAATGTGTTTTCATTAGAATTAACTAAAATGTTCCTGATTTTCCGTTTATATTACCAATGGAAGATGTACACGTAAAACCGCTCTATTCCAGCTGAAACGCGCATATATGCAATAAAATCCGAACTTCTCCCCTTTACAATATCTTACTCAGTATTTTAACGAGAAACAAATAGATGATTGAAAATGAAGAATTTAAGGTTATTATCTAATATATTTTTTTTGTAAATAAATTTTTTTGTAAAATAAATTTTAAAATTTTGCATCATTTTTTCGTATATATTATGAATTAATAATAAAAAACTGAAAATTCACAAAAACGTGGAAAAACGGCAAAATTTGGCCTAATTCGATGATAATTTGCTTGAATCACGTAAGGAAAAGGGGATGATAAACGTCAAAATATTCCTAAATTCGATGATATTTAGTACAAAACAAAATGCAAGAAACTTGCTTAAAAATGCAATATTATGCGAAATTCTGAGAATTGAAGGCCAAATCACATATCGTGATAGTACATGAAATAGTATCGAAATATTGGTAAAAATGAATATATATACGTAATATCAAACAACATGAAAAACGTGAAAAAAGTCACTGTCATACCAAATTTGAGGATTTTAACTTCGAATCATAGAGCGAAGTTTCGTATTATTTAGATCCAAGAAAAGACATATGACAATGTTGTTCCCCATACATATGATGAAAATCAATATGTTTTCATTAGAATTAACTAAAATGTTCCTGATTTTACGTTTATATTACCGATGGAAGATGTACACGTAAAACCGCTCTATTCCGGCTGAAATGTCGATATATGCAATAAAAACCGAACTTCTCCCCTTTACAATATCTTACTCTGTATTTTAACGAGAAACTAATAGATGATTGAAAATGAAGTATTTAAGGTTAATATCTAATCAATTATGTGTTTGCATCATTTTTATCGTATATTTAATGAATTAATACCAATAAACTGAAATTTCAGAAAAACGTGGAAAAACGGCAAAATATTGCCTAATTCGATGAT
Organism: Procambarus clarkii; assembly: GCF_040958095.1. Taxonomy (NCBI): domain Eukaryota; kingdom Metazoa; phylum Arthropoda; class Malacostraca; order Decapoda; family Cambaridae; genus Procambarus; species Procambarus clarkii. Next base: position 2,160,750 of record NC_091214.1, on the reverse strand, counting down.
ATTTTGTTTAAATCACATAAAGGAAAAGTGGATGATAAACGTGAAAATATTGCTAAATTCGATGATTTTTAGTACGAAACAAAATGCAAGAAAGCTTGCTTAAAATGCAATATTATGCGAAATTCTGAGATTTGTAGGCAAAATCACTTATCGTGATACTGCATGAAATAGTATCGAATAATTGATAAAAATGAACATATATACGTAATATCAAACTACATGAAAAACGTGAAAAAATTCACTATTATACCAAATTTGAGGATTTTAACTACGAATCATAAAGCGAATTTTCGTATTGTTTAGATCCAAAAAAAGACATATGTCAATGTTGTTCCCGATACATATGATGAAAATCAATGTGTTTTCATTTGAATTAACTAAAATGTTCCTGATTTTACGTTTATATTACCGATGGAAGATGTACACGTAAAACCGCTCTATTCCAGCTGAAACGCGCAAATATGCAATAAAATCCGAACTTCTCCCCTTTACAATATCTTACTCAGTATTTTAACGAGAAACAAATAGATGATTGAAAATGAAGAATTTAAGGTTATTATCTAATAAATTATGTGTTTGCATCATTTTTTCGTATATATAATGAATTAATAATAAAAAACTGAAAATTCACAAAAACGTGGAAAAACGGCAAAATTTGGCCTAATTCGATGATAATTTGCTTGAATCACATAAGGAAAAGGGGATGATAAACGTCAAAATATTCCTAAATTCGATGATATTTGTATGTACAAAACAAAATGCAAGAAACTTGCTTAAAAATGCAATATTATGCGAAATTCTGAGAATTGAAGGCCAAATCACATATCGTGATACTACATGAAATAGTATCGAAATATTGGTAAAAATGAATATATATATACGTAATATCAAACTACATGAAAAACGTGAGAGAAGTCACTCTTTTACCAAATTTGAGGATTTTAACTTCGAATCATAAAGCGAGATTTCGTATTATTAAGATCCAAGAAAAGACATATGACAATGTTGTTTCCAATACAAATGATAAAAACCAATGTTTTCATTAGAATTAACTAAAATGTTCCTGATTCTTTGTTTATATTACCGATGGAAGATATACACGTAAAACCGCTCTATTCCGGCTAAAACGTCGATATATGCAACAAAAACAGAACTCCTCCGCCTTTTCAATATCTTACTCTGTATTTTAACGAGAAACAAATAGTTTATTGAAATTGAAGTATTTAAAGTTAATTTCTAATCAATTATGTGTTTGCATCATTTTTATCGTATGTTCAATGAATTAATAACAATAAACTGAAAATTCACAAAAACGTGGATAAACGGCAAAATTTTGCCTAATTCAATGATAATATGTTTAAATCACATAAACGAAAAGGGGATGATTAACTCCAAATTGTTGCTAAATTCGATGATTTTTAGTACGAAACAAAATGCAAGAAAACTTGCTTAAAATGCAATATTATGCGAAATTCTGAGAATTGAAGGCCAAATCACATATCGTGATAGTACATGAAATAGTATCGAAATATTGGTAAAAATGAATATATATACGTAATATCAAACAACATGAAAAACGTGAAAAAAGTCACTGTCATACCAAATTTGAGGATTTTAACTTCGAATCATAGAGCGAAGTTTCGTATTATTTAGATCCAAGAAAAGACATATGACAATGTTGTTCCCCATACATATGATGAAAATCAATATGTTTTCATTAGAATTAACTAAAATGTTCCTGATTTTACGTTTATATTACCGATAGAAGATGTACACGTAAAACCGCTCTATTCCAGCTGAAACGCGCATATATGCAATAAAATCCGAACTTCTCCCCTCTACAATATCTTACTCAGTATTTTAACGAGAAACAAATAGATGATTGAAAATGAAGAATTTAAGTTTATTATCTAATAAATTATGTGTTTGCATCATTTTTTCGTATATATAATGAATTAATAATAAAAAACTGAAAATTCACAAAAACGTGGAAAAACGGCAAAATATGGCCTAATTCGATGATAATTTGCTTGAATCACATAAGGAAAAGGGGATGATAAACGTCAAAATATTCCTAAATTCGATGATATTTGTATGTACAAAACAAAATGCAAGAAACTTGCTTAAAAATGCAATATTATGCGAAATTCTGAGAATTGAAGGCCAAATCACATATCGTGATACTACATGAAATAGTATCGAAATATTGGTAAAAATGAATATATATATACGTAATATCAAACTACATGAAAAACATGAGAGAAGTCACTCTTTTACCAAATTTGAGGATTTTACCTTCGAATCATAAAGCGAGGTTTCGTATTATTTAGATCCAAGAAAAGACATATGACAATGTTGTTTCCAATACAAATGATAAAAACCAATGTTTTCATTAGAATTAACTAAAATGTTCCTGATTTTACGTTTATATTACCGATGGAAGATGTACACGTAAAACCGCTCTATACAGGCTGAAACGTCGATATATGCAATAAAAACCGAACTTTTCCCCTTTACAATGTCTTACTCAGTATTTTAACGAGAAACAAATAGATGATTGAAAATGAAGTATTTAAGGTTAATATCTAATCAATTATGTGTTTGCATCATTTTTATCGTATATTTAATGAATTACTACCAATAAACTGAAATTTCAGAAAAACGTGGAAAAACGGCAAAATATTGCCTAATTCGATGATATTTTGTTTAAATCACATAAAGGAAAAGGGTCAAAATATTGCTAAATTCGATGATTTTTAGTACGAAACAAAATGCAAGAAAACTTGCTTTAAATGCAATATTATGCGAAATTCTGAGAATTGAAGGCCAAATCAGATATCGTGATACTACATGAGATAGTATCGAAATATTGGTAAAAATGAATATATATACGTAATATCAAACTACATGAAAAACGTGAAAGAAGTCACTATTATACGAAATTTGAGGATTTTAACTTCGAATCATAAAGCGAGGTTTCGTATTATTTAGATTCAAGAAAAGACATATGACAATGTTGTTTCCAATACAAATGATAAAAACCAATGTTTTCATTAGAATTAACTAAAATGTTCCTGATTTTCCGTTTATAACCGATGGAAGATGTACACGTAAAACCGCTCTATTCCGGCTGAAACGTCGATATATGCAATAAAAACTGAACTTCTTCCCTTTTCAGTGTATTACTCTGTATTTTAACGAGAAACAAATAGTTGATTGAAAATGAAGCATTTAAGGTTAATTTCTAATGAATTACGTGTCTGCATCATTTTTATCGTATATATAATGAATTAATACCAATAAACTGAAAATTCACAAAAACGTGGAAAAACGGCAAAATATTACCTAATTCGATGGTATTTTGTTTAAATCACATAAAGGAAAAGTGGATGATAAACGTCAAAATATTGCTAAATTCGATGATTTTTAGTACGAAACAAAATGCAAGAAAACTTGCTTAAAATGCAATATTATGCGAAATTCTGAGATTTGTAGGCAAAATCACTTATCGTGATACTGCATGAAATAGTATCGAATAATTGGTAAAAATGAACATATTTACGTAATATCAAACTACATGAAAAAGTGAAAAAATTCACTATTATACCAAATTTGAGGATTTTAACTACGAATCATAGAGCGAGGTTTCGTACTGTTTAGATCCAAGAAAAGACATATGACAATGTTGTTCCCGATACAAATGATAAAAATCAATGTGTTTTCATTAGAATTAACTAAAATGTTCCTGATTTTCCGTTTATATTACCAATGGAAGATGTACACGTAAAACCGCTCTATTCCAGCTGAAACGCGCAAATATGCAATAAAATCCGAACTTCTCCCCTTTACAATATCTTACTCAGTATTTTAACGAGAAACAAATAGATGATTGAAAATGAAGAATTTAAGGTTATTATCTAATAAATTATGTGTTTGCATCATTTTTTCGTATATATAATGAATTAATAATAAAAAACTGAAAATTCACAAAAACGTGGAAAAACGGCAAAATATGGCCTAATTCGATGATAATTTGCTTGAATCACATAAGGAAAAAGGGATGATAAACGTCAAAATATTCCTAAATTCGATGATATTTAGTACAAAACAAAATGCAAGAAACTTGCTTAAAAATGCAATATTATGCGAAATTCTGAGAATTGACGGCCAAATCACATATCGTGATACTACATGAAATAGTATCGAAATATTGGTAAAAATGAATATATATATACGTAATATCAAACTACATGAAAAACGTGAGAGAAGTCACTCTTTTACCAAATTTGAGGATTTTAACTTCGAATCATAAAGCGAGGTTTCGTATTATTTAGATCCAAGAAAAGACATATGACAATGTTGTTTCCAATACAAATGATAAAAACCAATGTTTTCATTAGAATTAACTAAAATGTTCCTGATTTTTTGTTTATATTACCGATGGAAGATATACACGTAAAACCGCTCTATTCCGGCTGAAACGTCGATATATGCAACAAAAACAGAACTCCTCCGCCTTTTCAATATCTTACTCTGTATTTTAGCGAGAAACAAATAGTTTATTGAAATTGAAGTATTTAAAGTTAATTTCTAATCAATTATGTGTTTGCATCATTTTTATCGTATGTTCAATGAATTAATAACAATAAACTGAAAATTCACAAAAACGTGGAAAAACGGCAAAATATTGCCTAATTCAATGATAATATGTTTAAATCACATAAACGAAAAGGGGATGATTAACGCCAAATTGTTGCTAAATTCGATGATTTTTAGTACGAAACAAAATGCAAGAAAACTTGCTTAAAATGCAATATTATGCGAAATTCTGAGAATTGAAGGCCAAATCACATATCGTGATAGTACATGAAATAGTATCGAAATATTGGTAAAAATGAATATATATACGTAATATCAAACAACATGATAAACGTAAAAAAAGTCACTGTCATACCAAATTTGAGGATTTTAACTTCGAATCATAGAGCGAAATTTCGTATTATTTAGATCCAAGAAAAGACATATGACAATGTTGTTCCCCATACATATGATGAAAATCAATATGTTTTCATTAGAATTAACTAAAATGTTCCTGATTTTACGTTTATATTACCGATGGAAGATGTACACGTAAAACCGCTCTATTCCGGCTGAAACGTCGATATATGCAACAAAAACAGAACTCCTCCCCTTTCCAATATCTTACTCTGTATTTTAACGAGAAACAAATAGTTTATTGAAATTGAAGTATTTAAAATTAATTTCTAATCAATTATGTGTTTGCATCATTTTTATCGTATGTTCAATGAATTAATAACAATAAACTGAAAATTCACCAAAACGTGCAAAAACGGCAAAATATTGCCTAATTCAATGATAATTTGTTTAAATCACATAAAGGAAAAGTGGATGATTAACGTCAAAATATTGCTAAATTCGATGATTTTTAGTACGAAACAAAATGCAAGAAAACTTGCTTAAAATGCAATATTATGCGAAATTCTGAGAATTGAAGGTCAAATCACATATCGTGATAGTACATGAAATAGTATCGAAATATTGGTAAAAATGAATATATATACGTAATATCAAACAACATGAAAAACGTGAAAAACGTCACTGTCATACCAAATTTGAGGATTTTAACTTCGAATCATAGAGCGAGGTTTCGTATTATTTAGATCCAAGAAAAGACATATGACAATGTTGTTCCCGATACATATGATGAAAATCAATGTGTTTTCATTAGAATTAACTAAAATGTTCCTGATTTTCCGTTTATATTACCGATGGAAGATGTACACGTAAAACCGCTCTATTCCGGCTGAAACGTCGATATATGCAATAAAAACAGAACTTCTTCCCTTTTCAGTGTATTACTCTGTATTTTAACGAGAAACAAATAGTTGATTGAAAATGAAGCATTTAAGGTTAATTTCTAATGAATTACGTGTCTGCATCATTTTTATCGTATATATAATGAATTAATACCAATAAACTGAAAATTCACAAAAACGTGGAAAAACGGCAAAATATTACCTAATTCGATGATATTTTGTTTAAATCACATAAAGGAAAAGTGGATGATAAACGTGAAAATATTGCTAAATTCGATGATTTTTGGTACGAAACAAAATGCAAGAAAACTTGCTTAAAATGCAATATTATGCGAAATTCTGAGATTTGTAGGCAAAATCACTTATCGTGATACTGCATGAAATAGTATCGAATAATTGGCAAAAATGAACATATATACGTAATATCAAACTACATGAAAAACGTGAAAAAATTCACTATTATACCAAATTTGAGGATTTTAACTACGAATCATAAAGCGAGGTTTCGTATTGTTTAGATCCAAGAAAAGACATATGACAATGTTATTCCCGATACAAATGATAAAAATCAATGTGTTTTCATTAGAATTAACTAAAATGTTCCTGATTTTCCGTTTATATTACCGATGGAAGATGTACACGTAAAACCGCTCTTTTCCAGCTGAAACGCGCAAATATGCAATAAAATCCGAACTTCTCCCCTTTACAATATCTTACTCAGTATTTTAACGAGAAACAAATAGATGATTGAAAATGAAGTATTTAAGGTTATTATCTAATAAATTATGTGTTTGCATCATTTTTTCGTATATATAATGAATTAATAACAAAAAACTGAAAATTCACAAAAACGTGGAAAAACGGCAAAATATTGCCTAATTCGATGATAATTTGTTTGAATCACATAAGGAAAAGGGGATAATTTGATAAAATCACATAAAGGAAAAGGGGATGATTAAAGTCAAAATATTGCTAAATTCGATGATTTTTAGTACGAAACAAAATGCAAGAAAACTTGCTTAAAATGCAATATTATGCGAGATTCTGAGAATTGAAGGTCAAATCACATATCGTGATAGTACATGAAATAGTATCGAAATATTGGTAAAAATGAATATATATATACGTAATATCAAACAACATGAAAAACGCGAAAGAAGTCACTATTATACGAAATTTGAGGATTTTAACTTCGAATCATAAAGCGAGGTTTCGTATTATTTAGATTCAAGAAAAGACATATGACAATGTTGTTTCCAATACAAATGATAAAAACCAATGTTTTCATTAGAATTAACTAAAATGTTCCTGATTTTCCGTTTATATTACCGATGGAAGATGTACACGGAAAACCGCTCTATTCCGGCTGAAACGTCGATATATGCAATAAAAACAGAACTTCTTCCCTTTTCAGTGTATTACTCTGTATTATAACGAGAAACAAATAGTTGATTGAAAATGAAGCATTTAAGGTTAATTTCTAATGAATTACGTGTCTGCATCATTTTTATCGTATATATAATGAATTAATACCAATAAACTGAAAATTCACAAAAACGTGGAAAAACGGCAAAATATTACCTAATTCGATGATATTTTGTTTAAATCACATAAAGGAAAAGTGGATGATAAACGTCAAAATATTGCTAAATTCGATGATTTTTAGTACGAAACAAAATGCAAGAAAACTTACTTAAAATGCAATATTATGCGAAATTCTGAGATTTGAAGGCAAAATACGAAGGCCATTACCCAGGCCATTTCTAAATATAAATTTTTCAAATTTATACCTATTTTCGTATCGTGATACTGCATGAAATAGTATCGAATTATTGGTAAAAATGAACATATTTACGTAATATCAAACTACATGAAAAAGTGAAAAAATTCACTATTATACCAAATTTGAGGATTTTAACTACGAATCATAAAGCGAGGTTTCATATTGTTTAGATCCAAGAAAAGACATATGACAATGTTGTTCCCGATACAAATGATAAAAATCAATGTGTTTTCATTAGAATTAACTAAAATGTTCCTGATTTTCCGTTTATATTACCGATGGAAGATATACACGTAAAACCTCTCTATACCGGCTGAAACGTCGATATATGCAGTAAAAACCGAACTTCTCCCCTTTACAATATCTTACTCTGTATTTTAACGAGAAACAAATAGATGATTGAAAATGAAGTATTTAAGGTTAATATCTAATCAATTATGTGTTTGCATCATTTTTATCGTATATTTAATGAATTAATACCAATAAACTGAAATTTCAGAAAAACGTGGAAAAACGGCAAAATATTGCCTAATTCGATGACATTTTGTTTAAATCACATAAAGGAAAAGGGTCAAAATATTGCTAAATTCGATGATTTTTAGTACGAAACAAAATGCAAGAAAACTTGCTTTAAATGCAATATTATGCGAAATTCTGAGAATTGAAGGCCAAATCAGATATCGTGATACTACATGAAATAGTATCGAAATATTGGTAAAAATGAATATATATACGTAATATCAAACTACATGAAAAACGTGAAAGAAGTCACTATTATACGAAATTTGAGGATTTTAACTTCGAATCATAAAGCGAGGTTTCGTATTATTTAGATTCAAGAAAAGACATATGAGAATGTTGTTTCCAATACAAATGATAAAAACCAATGTTTTCATTAGAATTAACTAAAATGTTCCTGATTTTCCGATTATATTACCGATGGAAGATGTACACGTAAAACCGCTCTATTCCGGCTGAAACGTCGATATATGCAATAAAAACAGAACTTCTTCACTTTTCAATGTATTACTCTGTATTTTAACGCGAAACAAATAGTTGATTGAAAATGAAGCATTTAAGGTTAATTTCTAATGAATTACGTGTCTGCATCATTTTTATCGTATTTATAATGAATTAATACCAATAAACTGAAAATTCACAAAAACGTGGAAAAACGGCAAAATATTACCTAATTCGATAATATTTTGTTTAAATCACATAAAGGAAAAGTGGATGATAAACGTCAAAATATTGCTAAATTCGATGATTTTTAGTACGAAACAAAATGCAAGAAAACTTGCTTAAAATGCAATATTATGCGAAATTCTGAGATTTGAAGGCAAAATCACTTATCGTGATACTGCATGAAATAGTATCAAATTATTGGTAAAAATGAACATATTTACGTAATATCAAACTACATGAAAAAGTGAAAAAATTCACTATTATACCAAATTTGAGGATTTTAACTACGAATCTAAGAGCGAGGTTTCGTATTGTTTAGATCCAAGAAAAGACATATGACAATATTTGTTCCCAATACAAATGATAAAAATCAATGTGTTTTCATTAGAATTAACTAAAATGTTCCTGATTTTCCGTTTATATTACCGATGGAAGATGTACACGTAAAACCGCTCTATTCCGGCTGAAACGTCGATATATGCAATAAAAACCGAACTTCTCCCCTTTACAATATCTTACTCTGTATTTTAACGAGAAATAAATAGGTGATTGAAAATGAAGTATTTAAGGTTAATATCTAATCAATTATGTGTTTGCATCATTTTTATAGTATATTTAATGAATTAATACCAATAAACTGAAATTTCAGAAAAACGTGGAAAAACGGCAAAATATTGCCTAATTCGATGATATTTTGTTTAAATCACCTAAAGGAAAATGATCAAAATATTGCTAAATTCGATGATTTTTAGTACGAAACAAAATGCAAGAAAACTTGCTTCAAATGCAATATTATGCGAAATTCTGAGAATTAAAGTCCAAATCAGGTATCGTGATACTACTTGAAATAGTATCGAAATATTGGTAAAAATGAATATGTAATATCAAACTACCTGAAAAACGTGAAAGAAGTCACTATTATACGAAATTTGAGGATTTTAACTTCGAATCATAAAGCGAGGTTTCGTATTATTTAGATCCAAGAAAAGACATATGACAGTGTTGTTTCCAATACAAATGATAAAAACCAATGTTTTCATTAGAATTAACTAAAATGTTCCTGATTTTTTGTTTATATTACCGATGGAAGATATACACGTAAAACCGCTCTATTCCGGCTGAAAAGTCGATATATGCAACAAAAACAGAACTACTCCGCCTTTTCAATATCTTACTCTGTATTTTAACGAGAAACAAAAAAATTATTGAAATTGAAGTATTTAAAGTTAATTTGTAATCAATTATGTGTTTGCATCATTTTTATCGTATGTTCAATGAATTAATAACAATAAACTGAAAATTCACAAAAACGTGGAAAAACGGCAAAATATTGTCTAATTCAATGACAATATGTTTAAATCACATAAACGAAAAGGGGATGATTAACGCCAAATTGTTGCTAAATTCGATGATTTTTAGTACGAAACAAAATGCAAGAAAACTTGCTTAAAATGCAATATTATGTGAAATTCTGAGAATTGAAGGCCAAATCACATATCGTGATAGTACATGAAATAGTATCGAAATATTGGTAAAAATGAATATATATACGTAATATCAAACAACATGAAAAACGTGAAAAAAGTCACTGTCATACCAAATTTGAGGATTTTAACTTCGAATCATAGAGCGAAGTTTCGTATTATTTAGATCCAAGAAAAGACATATGACAATGTTGTTCCCGATACATATGATGAAAATCAATATGTTTTCATTAGAATTAAGTAAAATGTTCTTGATTTTACGTTTATATTACCGATGGAAGATGTACACGTAAAACCGCTCTATTCCGGCTGAAACGTCGATATATGCAATAAAAACCGAACTTCTCCCCTTTACAATATCTTACTCTGTATTTTCACGAGAAACAAGTAGATGATTGAAAATGAAGTATTTAAGGTTAATATCTAATCAATTATGTGTTTGCATCATTTTTATCGTATATTTAATGAATTAATACCAATAAACTGAAATTTCAGAAAAACGTGGAAAAACGGCCAAATATTGCCTAATTCGATGATATTTTGTTTAAATCACATAAAGGAAAAGGGTCAAAATATTGCTAAATTCGATGATTTTTAGTACGAAACAAAATGCAAGAAAACTTGCTTTAAATGCAATATTATGCGAAATTCTGAGAATTGAAGGCCAAATCAGATATCGTGATACTACATGAAATAGTATCGAAATATTGGTAAAAATGAATATATATACGTAATATCAAACTACATGAAAAACGTGAAAGAAGTCACTATTATACGAAATTTGAGGATTTTAACTTCGAATCATAAAGCGAGGTTTCGTATTATTTACATTCAAGAAAAGACATATGACAATGTTGTTTCCAATACAAATGATAAAAACCAATGTTTTCATTAGAATTAACTAAAATGTTCCTGATTTTCCGTTTATATTACCGATGGAAGATGTACACGTAAAACCGCTCTATTCCGGCTGAAAAGTCGATATATGCAATAAAAACAGAACTTCTTCCCTTTTCAGTGTATTACTCTGTATTTTAACGAGAAACAAATAGTTGATTGAAAATGAAGCATTTAAGGTTAATTTCTAATGAATTACGTGTCTGCATCATTTTTATCGTATATATAATGAATTAATACCAATTAACTGAAAATTCACAAAAACGTGGAAAAACGGCAAAATATTACCTAATTCGATGATATTTTGTTTAAATCACATAAAGGAAAAGTGGATGATAAACGTCAAAATATTGCTAAATTCGATGATTTTTAGTGCGAAACAAAATGCAAGAAAACTTGCTTAAAATGCAATATTATACGAAATTCTGAGATTTGAAGGCAAAATCACTTATCGTGATACTGCATGAAATAGTATCGAATTATTGGTAAAAATGAACATATTTACGTAATATCAAACTACATGAAAAAGTGAAAAAATTCACTATTATACCAAATTTGAGGATTTTAACTACGAATCATAGAGCGAGGTTTCGTATTGTTTAGATCCAAGAAAAGACATATGACAATGTTGTTCCCGATACAAATGATAAAAATCAATGTGTTTTCATTAGAATTAACTAAAATGTTCCTGATTTTCCGTTTATATTACCAATGGAAGATGTACACGTAAAACCGCTCTATTCCAGCTGAAACGCGCAAATATGCAATAAAATCCGAACTTCTCCCCTTTACATTATCTTACTCAGTATTTTAACGAGAAACAAATAGATGATTGAAAATGAAGAATTTAAGGTTATTATCTAATAGATTATGTGTTTGCATCATTTTTTCGTATATATAATGAATTAATAACAAAAAACTGAAAATTCACAAAAACGTGGAAAAACGGCAAAATATGGCCTAATTCGATGATAATTTGCTTGAATCACATAAGGAAAAGGGGATGATAAACGTCAAAATATTCCTAAATTCGATGATATTTAGTACAAAACAAAATGCAAGAAACTTGCTTAAAAATGCAATATTATGCGAAATTCTGAGAATTGAAGGCCAAATCACATATCGTGATACTACATGAAAAAGTATCGAAATATTGGTAAAAATGAATATATATATATACGTAATATCAAACTACATGAAAAACGTGAGAGAAGTCACTCTTTTACCAAATTTGAGGATTTTAACTTCGAATCATAGAGCGAGGTTTCGTATTATTTAGATCCAAGAAAAGACATATGACAATGTTGTTTCCAATACAAATGATAAAAACCAATGTTTTCATTAGAATTAACTAAAATGTTCCTGATTTTTCGTTTATATTACCGATGGAAGATATACACGTAAAACCGCTCTATTCCGGCTGAAACGTTGATATATGCAACAAAAACAGAACTCCTCCGCCTTTTCAATATCTTGCTTTGTATTTTAACGAGAAACAAATAGTTTATTGAAATTGAAGTATTTAAAGTTAATTTCTAATCAATTATGTGTTTACATCATTTTTATCGTATGTTCAATGAATTAATAACAATAAACTGAAAATTCACAAAAACGTGGAAAAACGGCAAAATATTGCCTAATTCAATGATAATACGTTTAAATAACATTAACGAAAAGGGGATGATTACCGCCAAATTGTTGCTAAATTCAATGATTTTTAGTACGAAACAAAATGCAAGAAAACTTGCTTAAAATGCAATATTATGCGAAATTCTGAGAATTGAAGGCCAAATCACATATCGTGATAGTACATGAAATAGTATCAAAATATTGGTAAAAATGAATATATATATACGTAATATCAAACAACATGAAAAACGTGAAAAAAGTCAGTCATACCAAATTTGAGGATATTAACTTCGAATCATAGAGCGAAGTTTCGTATTATTTAGATCCAAGAAAAGACATATGACAATGTTGTTCCCGATACATATGATGAAAATCAATATGTTTTCATTAGAATTAACTAAAATGTTCTTGATTTTACGTTTATATTACCGATGGAAGATGTACACGTAAAACCGCTCTATTCCGGCTGAAACGTCGATATATGCAATAAAAACCGAACTTCTCCTCTTTACAATATCTTACTCTGTATTTTAACGAGAAACAAATAGATGATTGAAAATGAAGTATTTAAGGTTAATATCTAATCAATTATGTGTTTGCATCATTTTTATAGTATATTTAATGAATTAATACCAATAAACTGAAATTTCAGAAAAACGTGGAAAAACGGCAAAATATTGCCTAATTCGATGATATTTTGTTTAAATCACATAAAGGAAAAGGGTCAAAATATTGCTAAATTCGATGATTTTTAGTACGAAACAAAATGCAAGAAAACTTGCTTCAAATGCAATATTATGCGAAATTCTGAGAATTAAAGGCCAAATCAGTTATCGTGATACTACTTGAAATAGTATCGAAATATTGGTAAAAATGAATACGTAATATCAAACTACCTGAAAAACGTGAAAGAAGTCACTATTATACGAAATTTGAGGATTTTAACTTCGAATCATAAAGCGAGGTTTCGTATTATTTAGATCCAAGAAAAGACATATGACAATGTTGTTTCCAATACAAATGATAAAAACCAATGTTTTCATTAGAATTAACTAAAAAGTTCCTGATTTTCCGTTTATATTACCGATGGAAGATATACACGTAAAACCGCTCTATTCCGGCTGAAACGTCGATATATGCAACAAAAACAGAACTCCTCCCCTTTTCAATATCTTACTCTGTATTTTAACGAGAAAAAAATAGTTTATTGAAATTGAAGTATTTAAAGTTAATTTGTAATCAATTTTGTGTTTGCATCATTTTTATCATATGTTCAATGAATTAATAACAATAAACTGAAAATTCACCAAAACGTGCAAAAACGGCAAAATATTGCCTAATTCAATGATAATTTGTTTAAATCACATAAAGGAAAAGGGGATGATTAACATCAAAATATTGCTAAATTCGATGATTTTTAGTACGAAACAAAATGCAAGAAAACTTGCTTAAAATGCAATATTATGCGAAATTCTGAGAATTGAAGGCCAAATCACATATCGTGATAGTACATGAAATAGTATCAAAATATTGGTAAAAATGAATATATATACGTAATATCAAACAACATGAAAAACGTGAAAAAAGTCACTGTCATACCAAATTTGAGGATTTTAACTTCGAATCATAGAGCGAGGTTTCGTATTATTTAGATTCAAGAAAAGACATATGACAATGTTGTTCCCGATACATATGATGAAAATCAATGTGTTTTCATTAGAATTAACTAAAATGTTCCTGATTTTACGTTTATATTACCGATGGAAGATGTACACGTAAAACCTCTCTATACCGGCTGAAACGTCGATATATGCAATAAAAACCGAACTTCTCCCCATTACAATATCTTACTCTGTATTTTAACGAGAAACAAATAGATGATTGAAAATGAAGTATTTAAGGTTAATATCTAATCAATTATGTATTTGCATCATTTTTATCGTATATTTAATGAATTAATACCAATAAAATGAAATTTCAGAAAAACGTGGAAAAACGGCAAAATATTGCCTAATTCAATGATATTTTGTTTAAATCACATAAAGGAAAAGGGTCAAAATATTGTTAAATTCGATGATTTTTAGTACGAAACAAAATGCAAGAAAACTTGCTTTAAATGCAAAATTATGCGAAATTCTGAGAATTGAAGGCCAAATCAGATATCGTGATACTACATGAAATAGTATCGAAATATTGGTAAAAATGAATATATATACGTAATATCAAACTACATGAAAAATGTGAAAGAAGTCACTATTATACGAAATTTGAGGATTTTAACTTCGAATCATAAAGCGAGGTTTCGTATTATTTAGATCCAAGAAAAAACATATGACAATGTTGTTTCCAATACAAATGATAAAAACCAATGTTTTCATTAGAATTAACTAAAATGTTCCTGATTTTTTGTTTATATTACCGATGGAAGATATACACGTAAAACCGCTCTATTCCGGCTGAAAAGTCGATATATGCAACAAAAACAGAACTACTCCGCCTTTTCAATATCTTACTCTGTATTTTAACGAGAAACAAAAAGTTTATTGAAATTGAAGTATTTAAAGTTAATTTCTAATCAATTACGTGTTTGCATCATTTTTATCGTATGTTCAATGAATTAATAACAATAAACTGAAAATTCACAAAAACGTGGAAAAACGGCAACATATTGTCTAATTCAATGATAATATGTTTAAATCAAATAAACGAAAAGGGGATGATTACCGCCAAATTGTTGCTAAATTCGATGATTTTTAGTACGAAACAAAATGCAAGAAAACTTGCTTAAAATGCAATATTATGTGAAATTCTGAGAATTGAAGGCCAAATCACATATCGTGATAGTACATGAAATAGTATCGAAATATTGGTAAAAATGAATATATATACGTAATATCAAACAACATGAAAAACGTAAAAAAAGTCACTGTCATACCAAATTTGAGGAATTTTACTTCGAATCATAGAGCGAAGTTTCGTATTATTTAGATCCAAGAAAAGACATATGACAATGTTGTTCCCGATACATATGATGAAAATCAATATGTTTTCATTAGAATTAACTAAAATGTTCTTGATTTTACGTTTATATTACCGATGGAAGATGTACACGTAAAACCGCTTTATTCCGGCTGAAACGTCGATATATGCAATAAAAACCGAACTTCTCCCCTTTACAATATCTTACTCTGTATTTTAACGAGAAACAAGTAGATGATTGAAAATGAAGTATTTAAGGTTAATATCTAATCAATTATGTGTTTGCATCATTTTTATCGTATATTTAATGAATTAATGCCAATAAACTGAAATTTCAGAAAAACGTGGAAAAACGGCAAAATATTGCCTAATTCGATGATATTTTGTTTAAATCACATAAAGGAAAAGGGTCAAAATATTGCTAAATTCGATGATTTTTAGTACGAAACAAAATGCAAGAAAACTTGCTTCAAATGCAATATTATGCGAAATTCTGAGAATTAAAGGCCAAATCAGGTATCGTGATACTACTTGAAATAGTATCGAAATATTGGTAAAAATGAATACGTAATATCAAACTACCTGAAAAACGTGAAAGAAGTCACTATTATACGAAATTTGAGGATTTTAACTTCGAATCATAAAGCGAGGTTTCGTATTATTTAGATCCAAGAAAAGACATATGACAATGTTGTTTCCAATACAAATGATAAAAACCAATGTTTTCATTAGAATTAACTAAAATATTCCTGATTTTCCGTTTATATTACCGATGGAAGATATACACGTAAAACCGCTCTATTCCGGCTGAAACTTCGATATATGCAACAAAAACAGAACTCCTCCCCTTTTCAATATCTTACTCTGTATTTTAACGAGAAAAAAATAGTTTATTGAAATTGAAGTATTTAAAGTTAATTTGTAATCAATTATGTGTTTGCATCATTTTTATCATATGTTCAATGAATTAATAACAATAAACTGAAAATTCACCAAAACGTGCAAAAACGGCAAAATATTGCCTAATTCAATGATAATTTGTTTAAATCACATAAAGGAAAAGGGGATGATTAACATCAAAATATTGCTAAATTCGATGATTTTTAGTACGAAACAAAATGCAAGAAAACTTGCTTAAAATGCAATATTATGCGAAATTCTGAGAATTGAAGGCCAAATCACATATCGTGATAGTACATGAAATAGTATCAAAATATTGGTAAAAATGAATATATATACGTAATATCAAACAACATGAAAAACGTGAAAAAGTCACTGTCATACCAAATTTGAGGATTTTAACTTCGAATCATAGAGCGAGGTTTCGTATTATTTAGATCTAAGAAAAGACATATGACAATGTTGTTCCCGATACATATGATGAAAATCAATGTGTTTTCATTAGAATTAACTAAAATGTTCCTGATTTTACGTTTATATTACCGATGGAACATGTACACGTAAAACCTCTCTATACCGGCTGAAACGTCGATATATGCAATAAAAACCGAACTTCTCCCCTTTACAATATCTTACTCTGTATTTTAACGAGAAACAAATAGATGATTGAAAATGAAGTATTTAAGGTTAATATCTAATCAATTATGTATTTGCATCATTTTTATCGTATATTTAATGAATTAATACCAATAAACTGAAATTTCAGAAAAACGTGGAAAAACGGCAAAATATTGCCTAATTCGATGATATTCTGTTTAAATCACATAAAGGAAAAGGGTCAAAATATTGCTAAATTCGATGATTTTTAGTACGAAACAAAATGCAAGAAAACTTGCTTTAAATGAATATTATGCGAAATTCTGAGAATTGAAGGCCAAATCAGATATCGTGATACTACATGAAATAGTATCGAAATATTGGTAAAAATGAATATATATACGTAATATCAAACTACATGAAAAACGTGAGAGAAGTCACTCTTTTACCAAATTTGAGGATTTTAACTTCGAATCATAAAGCGAGGTTTAGTACTATTTAGATCCAAGAAAAGACATATGACAATGTTGTTTCCAATACAAATGATAAAAACCAATGTTTTCATTAGAATTAACTAAAATGTTCCTGATTTTTCGTTTATATTACCGATGGAAGATATACACGTAAAACCGCTCTATTCCGGCTGAAACGTTGATATATGCAACAAAAACAGAACTCCTCCGCCTTTTCAATATCTTACTTTGTATTTTAACGAGAAACAAATAGTTTATTGAAATTGAAGTATTTAAAGTTAATTTCTAATCAATTATGTGTTTACATCATTTTTATCGTATGTTCAATGAATTAATAACAATAAACTGAAAATTCACAAAAACGTGGAAAAACGGCAAAATATTGCCTAATTCAATGATAATACGTTTAAATAACATAAACGAAAAGGGGATGATTACCGCCAAATTGTTGCTATATTCGATGATTTTTAGTACGAAACAAAATGCAAGAAAACTTGCTTAAAATGCAATATTATGCGAAATTCTGAGAATTGAAGGCCAAATCACATATCGTGATAGTACATGAAATAGTATCAAAATATTGGTAAAAATGAATATATATATACGTAATATCAAACAACATGAAAAACGTGAAAAAAGTCAGTCATACCAAATTTGAGGATTTTAACTTCGAATCATAGAGCGAAGTTTCGTATTATTTAGATCCAAGAAAAGACATATGACAATGTTGTTCCCGATACATATGATGAAAATCAATATGTTTTCATTAGAATTAACTAAAATGTTCTTGATTTTACGTTTATATTACCGATGGAAGATGTACACGTAAAACCGCTCTATTCCGGCTGAAACGTCGATATATGCAATAAAAACCGAACTTCTCCCCTTTACAATATCTTACTCTGTATTTTAACGAGAAACAAATAGATGATTGAAAATGAAGTATTTAAGGTTAATATCTAATCAATTATGTGTTTGCATCATTTTTATAGTATATTTAATGAATTAATACCAATAAACTGAAATTTCAGAAAAACGTGGAAAAACGGCCAAATATTGCCTAATTCGATGATATTTTGTTTAAATCACATAAAGGAAAAGGGTCAAAATATTGCTAAATTCGATGATTTTTAGTACGAAACAAAATGCAAGAAAACTTGCTTCAAATGCAATATTATGCGAAATTCTGAGAATTAAAGGCCAAATCAGGTATCGTGATACTACTTGAAATAGTATCGAAATATTGGTAAAAATGAATACGTAATATCAAACTACCTGAAAAACGTGAAAGAAGTCACTATTATACGAAATTTGAGGATTTTAACTTCGAATCATAAAGCGAGGTTTCGTATTATTTAGATCCAAGAAAAGACATATGACAATGTTGTTTCCAATACAAATGATAAAAACCAATGTTTTCATTAGAATTAACTAAAATGTTCCTGATTTTCCGAATATATTACCGATGGAAGATGTACACGTAAAACCGCTCTATTCCGGCTGAAACGTCGATATATGCAATATAAACAGAACTTCTTCACTTTTCAATGTATTACTCTGTATTTTAACGCGAAACAAATAGTTGATTGAAAATGAAGCATTTAAGGTTAATTTCTAATGAATTACGTGTCTGCATCATTTTTATCGTATATATAATGAATTAATACCAATAAACTGAAAATTCACAAAAACGTGGAAAAACGGCAAAATATTACCTAATTCGATGATATTTTGTTTAAATCACATAAAGGAAAAGTGGATGATAAACGTCAAAATATTGCTAAATTCGATGATTTTTAGTACGAAACAAAATGCAAGAAAACTTGCTTAAAATGCAATATTATGCGAAATTCTGAGATTTGAAGGCAAAATCACTTATCGTGATACTGCATGAAATAGTATCAAATTATTGGTAAAAATTAACATATTTACGTAATATCAAACTACATGAAAAAGTGAAAAAATTCACTATTATACCAAATTTGAGGATTTTAACTACGAATCTTAGAGCGAGGTTTCGTATTGTTTAGATCCAAGTAAAGACATATGACAATATTTGTTCCCGATACAAATGATAAAAATCAATGTGTTTTCATTAGAATTAACTAAAATGTTCCTGATTTTCCGTTTATATTACCAATGGAAGATGTACACGTAAAACCGCTCTATTCCAGCTGAAACGCGCAAATATGCAATAAAATCCGAACTTCTCCCCTTTACAATATCTTACTCAGTATTTTAACGAGAAACAAATAGATGATTGAAAATGAAGAATTTAAGGTTATTATCTAATAAATTATGTGTTTGCATCATTTTTTCGTATATATAATGAATTAATAACAAAAAACTGAAAATTCACAAAAACGTGGAAAAACGGCAAAATATGGCCTAATTCGATGATAATTTGCTTGAATCACATAAGGAAAAGGGGATGATAAACGTCAAAATATTCCTAAATTCGATGATATTTAGTACAAAACAAAATGCAAGAAACTTGCTTAAAAATGCAATATTATGCGAAATTCTGAGAATTGAAGGCCAAATCACATATCGTGATACTACATGAAATAGTATCGAAATATTGGTAAAAATGAATATATATATATACGTAATATCAAACTACATGAAAAACGTGAGAGAAGTCACTCTTTTACCAAATTTGAGGATTTTAACTTCGAATCATAAAGCGAGGTTTCGTATTATTTAGATCCAAGAAAAGACATATGACAATGTTGTTTCCAATACAAATGATAAAAACCAATGTTTTCATTAGAATTAACTAAAATGTTCCTGATTTTTCGTTTATATTACCGATGGAAGATATACACGTAAAACCGCTCTATTCCGGCTGAAACGTTGATATATGCAACAAAAACAGAACTCCTCCGCCTTTTCAATATCTTACTTTGTATTTTAACGAGAAACAAATAGTTTATTGAAATTGAAGTATTTAAAGTTAATTTCTAATCAATTATGTGTTTACATCATTTTTATCGTATGTTCAATGAATTAATAACAATAAACTGAAAATTCACAAAAACGTGGAAAAACGGCAAAATATTGCCTAATTCAATGATAATACGTTTAAATAACATAAACGAAAAGGGGATGATTACCGCCAAATTGTTGCTAAATTCGATGATTTTTAGTACGAAACAAAATGCAAGAAAACTTGCTTAAAATGCAATATTATGCGAAATTCTGAGAATTGAAGGCCAAATCACATATCGTGATAGTACATGAAATAGTATCAAAATATTGGTAAAAATGAATATATATATACGTAATATCAAACAACATGAAAAACGTGAAAAAAGTCAGTCATACCAAATTTGAGGATTTTAACTTCGAATCATAGAGCGAAGTTTCGTATTATTTAGATCCAAGAAAAGACATATGACAATGTTGTTCCCGATACATATGATGAAAATCAATATGTTTTCATTAGAATTAACTAAAATGTTCTTGATTTTACGTTTATATTACCGATGGAAGATGTACACGTAAAACCGCTCTATTCCGGCTGAAACGTCGATATATGCAATAAAAACCGAACTTCTCCCCTTTACAATATCTTACTCTGTATTTTAACGAGAAACAAATAGATGATTGAAAATGAAGTATTTAAGGTTAATATCTAATCAATTATGTGTTTGCATCATTTTTATAGTATATTTAATGAATTAATACCAATAAACTGAAATTTCAGAAAAACGTGGAAAAACGGCAAAATATTGCCTAATTCGATGATATTTTGTTTAAATCACATAAAGGAAAAGGGTCAAAATATTGCTAAATTCGATGATTTTTAGTACGAAACAAAATGCAAGAAAACTTGCTTCAAATGCAATATTATGCGAAATTCTGAGAATTAAAGGCCAAATCAGGTATCGTGATACTACTTGAAATAGTATCGAAATATTGGTAAAAATGAATACGTAATATCAAACTACCTGAAAAACGTGAAAGAAGTCACTATTATACGAAATTTGAGGATTTTAACTTCGAATCATAAAGCGAGGTTTCGTATTATTTAGATCCAAGAAAAGACATATGACAATGTTGTTTCCAATACAAATGATAAAAACCAATGTTTTCATTAGAATTAACTAAAATGTTCCTGATTTTCCGTTTATATTACCGATGGAAGATATACACGTAAAACCGCTCTATTCCGGCTGAAACGTCGATATATGCAACAAAAACAGAACTCCTCCCCTTTTTAATATCTTACTCTGTATTTTAACGAGAAAAAAATAGTTTATTGAAATTGAAGTATTTAAAGTTAATTTGTAATCAATTATGTGTTTGCATCATTTTTATCATATGTTCAATGAATTAATAACAATAAACTGAAAATTCACCAAAACGTGCAAAAACGGCAAAATATTGCCTAATTCAATGATAATTTGTTTAAATCACATAAAGGAAAAGGGGATGATTAACGTCAAAATATTGCTAAATTCGATGATTTTTAGTACGAAACAAAATGCAAGAAAACTTGCTTAAAATGCAATATTATGCGAAATTCTGAGAATTGCAGGCCAAATCACATATCGTGATAGTACATGAAATAGTATCAAAATATTGGTAAAAATGAATATATATACGTAATATCAAACAACATGAAAAACGTGAAAAAAGTGACTGTCATACCAAATTTGAGGATTTTAACTTCGAATCATAGAGCGAGGTTTCGTATTATTTAGATCCAAGAAAAGACATATGACAATGTTGTTCCCGATACATATGATGAAAATCAATGTGTTTTCATTAGAATTAACTAAAATGTTCCTGATTTTACGTTTATATTACCGATGGAAGATGTACACGTAAAACCTCTCTATACCGGCTGAAACGTCGATATATGCAATAAAAACCGAACTTCTCCCCTTTACAATATCTTACTCTGTATTTTAACGAGAAACAAATAGATGATTGAAAATGAAGTATTTAAGGTTAATATCTAATCAATTATGTATTTGCATCATTTTTATCGTATATTTAATGAATTAATACCAATAAACTGAAATTTCAGAAAAACGTGGAAAAACGGCCAAATATTGCCTAATTCGATGATATTTTGTTTAAATCACATAAAGGAAAAGGGTCAAAATATTGCTAAATTCGATGATTTTTAGTACGAAACAAAATGCAAGAAAACTTGCTTTAAATGCAATATTATGCGAAATTCTGAGAATTGAAGGCCAAATCAGATATCGTGATACTACATGAAATAGTATCGAAATATTGGTAAAAATGAATATATATACGTAATATATATATGAAAAACGTAATATATATATGAAAAACTACATGAAAAACGTGAAAGAAGTCACTATTATACGAAATTTGAGGATTTTAACTTCGAATCATAAAGCGAGGTTTCGTATTATTTACATTCAAGAAAAGACATATGACAATGTTGTTTCCAATACAAATGATAAAAACCAATGTTTTCATTAGAATTAACTAAAATGTTCCTGATTTTCCGTTTATATTACCGATGGAAAATGTACACGTAAAACCGCTCTATTCCGGCTGAAACGTCGATATATGCAATAAAAACAGAACTTCTTCCCTTTTCAGTGTATTACTCTGTATTTTAACGAGAAACAAATAGTTGATTGAAAATGAAGCATTTAAGGTTAATTTCTAATGAATTACGTGTCTGCATCATTTTTATCGTATATATAATGAATTAATACTAATAAACTGAAAATTCACAAAAACGTGGAAAAACGGCAAAATATTACCTAATTCGATGATATTTTGTTTAAATCACATAAAGGAAAAGTGGATGATAAACGTCAAAATATTGCTAAATTCGATGATTTTTAGTACGAAACAAAATGCAAGAAAATTTGCTTAAATGCAATATTATGCGAAATTCTGAGATTTGAAGGCAAAATCACTTATCGTGATACTGCATGAAATAGTATCGAATTATTGGTAAAAATGAACATATTTACGTAATATCAAACTACATGAAAAAGTGAAAAAATTCACTATTATACCAAATTTGAGGATTTTAACTACGAATCATAGAGCGAGGTTTTGTATTGTTTAGATCCAAGAAAAGACATATGACAATGTTGTTCCCGATACAAATGATAAAAATCAATGTGTTTTCATTAGAATTAACTAAAATGTTCCTGATTTTCCGTTTATATTACCAATGGAAGATGTACACGTAAAACCGCTCTATTCCAGCTGAAACGCGCAAATATGCAATAAAATCCGAACTTCTCCCCTTTACAATATCTTACTCAGTATTTTAACGAGAAACAAATAGATGATTGAAAATGAAGAATTTAAGGTTATTATCTAATAGATTATGTGTTTGCATCATTTTTTCGTATATATAATGAATTAATAACAAAAAACTGAAAATTCACAAAAACGTGGAAAAACGGCAAAATATGGCCTAATTCGATGATAATTTGCTTGAATCACATAAGGAAAAGGGGATGATAAACGTCAAAATATTCCTAAATTCGATGATATTTAGTACAAAACAAAATGCAAGAAACTTGCTTAAAAATGCAATATTATGCGAAATTCTGAGAATTGAAGGCCAAATCACATATCGTGATACTACATGAAATAGTATCGAAATATTGGTAAAAATGAATATATATATATACGTAATATCAAACTACATGAAAAACGTGAGAGAAGTCACTCTTTTACCAAATTTGAGGATTTTAACTTCGAATCATAAAGCGAGGTTTCGTATTATTTAGATCCAAGAAAAGACATATGACAATGTTGTTTCCAATACAAATGATAAAAACCAATGTTTTCATTAGAATTAACTAAAATGTTCCTGATTTTTCGTTTATATTACCGATGGAAGATATACACGGAAAACCGCTCTATTCCGGCTGAAACGTTGATATATGCAACAAAAACAGAACTCCTCCGCCTTTTCAATATCTTACTTTGTATTTTAACGAGAAACAAATAGTTTATTGAAATTGAAGTATTTAAAGTTAATTTCTAATCAATTATGTGTTTACATCATTTTTATCGTATGTTCAATGAATTAATAACAATAAACTGAAAATTCACAAAAACGTGGAAAAACGGCAAAATATTGCCTAATTCAATGATAATACGTTTAAATAACATTAACGAAAAGGGGATGATTACCGCCAAATTGTTGCTAAATTCGATGATTTTTAGTACGAAACAAAATGCAAGAAAACTTGCTTAAAATGCAATATTATGCGAAATTCTGAGAATTGAAGGCTAAATCACATATCGTGATAGTACATGAAATAGTATCAAAATATTGGTAAAAATGAATATATATATACGTAATATCAAACAACATGAAAAACGTGAAAAAAGTCAGTCATACCAAATTTGAGGATTTTAACTTCGAATCATAGAGCGAAGTTTCGTATTATTTAGATCCAAGAAAAGACATATGACAATGTTGTTCCCGATACATATGATGAAAATCAATATGTTTTCATTAGAATTAACTAAAATGTTCTTGATTTTACGTTTATATTACCGATGGAAGATGTACACGTAAAACCGCTCTATTCCGGCTGAAACGTAGATATATGCAATAAAAACCGAACTTCTCCTCTTTACAATATCTTACTCTGTATTTTAACGAGAAACAAATAGATGATTGAAAATGAAGTATTTAAGGTTAATATCTAATCAATTATGTATTTGCATCATTTTTATCGTATATTTAATGAATTAATACCAATAAACGGAAATTTCAGAAAAACGTGGAAAAACGGCAAAATATTGCCTAATTCGATGATATTTTGTTTAAATCACATAAAGGAAAAGGGTCAAAATATTGCTAAATTCGATGATTTTTAGTACGAAACAAAATGCAAGAAAACTTGCTTTAAATGCAATATTATGCGAAATTCTGAGAATTGAAGGCCAAATCAGATATCGTGATACTACATGAAATAGTATCGAAATATTGGTAAAAATGAATATATATACGTAATATCAAACTACATGAAAAACGTGAAAGAAGTCACTATTATACGAAATTTGAGGATTTTAACTTCGAATCATAAAGCGAGGTTTCGTATTATTTAGATTCAAGAAAAGACATATGAGAATGTTGTTTCCAATACAAATGATAAAAACCAATGTTTTCATTAGAATTAACTAAAATGTTCCTGATTTTCCGATTATATTACCGATGGAAGATGTACACGTAAAACCGCTCTATTCCGGCTGAAGCGTCGATATATGCAATATAAACAGAACTTCTTCACTTTTCAATGTATTACTCTGTATTTTAACGCGAAACAAATAGTTGATTGAAAATGAAGCATTTAAGGTTAATTTCTAATGAATTACGTGTCTGCATCATTTTTATCGTATATATAATGAATTAATACCAATAAACTGAAAATTCACAAAAACGTGGAAAAACGGCAAAATATTACCTAATTCGATGATATTTTGTTTAAATCACATAAAGGAAAAGTGGATGATAAACGTCAAAATATTGCTAAATTCGATGATTTTTAGTACGAAACAAAATGCAAGAAAACTTGCTTAAAATGCAATATTATGCGAAATTCTGAGATTTGAAGGCAAAATCACTTATCGTGATACTGCATGAAATAGTATCAAATTATTGGTAAAAATGAACATATTTACGTAATATATTGAAAAAGTGAAAAAATTCACTATTATACCAAATTTGAGGATTTTAACTACGAATCTTAGAGCGAGGTTTCGTATTGTTTAGATCCAAGAAAAGACATATGACAATATTTGTTCCCGATACAAATGATAAAAATCAATGTGTTTTCATTAGAATTAACTAAAATGTTCCTGATTTTCCGTTTATATTACCAATGGAAGATGTACACGTAAAACCGCTCTATTCCAGCTGAAACGCGCAAATATGCAATAAAATCCGAACTTCTCCCCTTTACAATATCTTACTCAGTATTTTAACGAGAAACAAATAGATGATTGAAAATGAAGAATTTAAGGTTATTATCTAATAAATTATGTGTTTGCATCATTTTTTCGTATATATAATGAATTAATAACAAAAAACTGAAAATTCACAAAAACGTGGAAAAACGGCAAAATATGGCCTAATTCGATGATAATTTGCTTGAATCACATAAGGAAAAGGGGATGATAAACGTCAAAATATTCCTAAATTCGATGATATTTAGTACAAAACAAAATGCAAGAAACTTGCTTAAAAATGCAATATTATGCGAAATTCTGAGAATTGAAGGCCAAATCACATATCGTGATACTACATGAAATAGTATCGAAATATTGGTAAAAATGAATATATATATATACGTAATATCAAACTACATGAAAAACGTGAGAGAAGTCACTCTTTTACCAAATTTGAGGATTTTAACTTCGAATCATAAAGCGAGGTTTCGTATTATTTAGATCCAAGAAAAGACATATGACAATGTTGTTTCCAATACAAATGATAAAAACCAATGTTTTCATTAGAATTAACTAAAATGTTCCTGATTTTTCGTTTATATTACCGATGGAAGATATACACGTAAAACCGCTCTATTCCGGCTGAAACGTCGATATATGCAACAAAAACAGAACTCCTCCGCCTTTTCAATGTCTTACTCTGTATTTTAACGAGAAATAAAAAATTTAATGAAATTGAAGTATTTAAAGTTAATTTCTAATCAATTATGTGTTTACATCATTTTTATCGTATGTTCAATGAATTAATAACAATAAACTGAAAATTCACAAAAACGTGGAAACACGGCAAAATATTGCCTAATTCAATGATAATATGTTTAAATCACATTAACGAAAAGGGGATGATTAACGCCAAATTGTTGCTTAATTCGATGATTTTTAGTCCTAATCAAAATGCAAGAAAACTTGCTTAAAATGCAATATTATGCGAAATTCTGATAATTGAAGGCCAAATCACATATCGTGATAGTACATGAAATAGTATCAAAATATTGGTAAAAATGAATATATATACGTAACATCAAACAACATGAAAAACGTGAAAAAAGTCAGTCATACCAAATTTGAGGATTTTAACTTCGAATCATAGAGCGAAGTTTCGTATTATTTAGATCCAAGAAAAGACATATGACAATGTTGTTCCCGATACATATGATGAAAATCAATATGTTTTTATTAGAATTAACTAAAATGTTCCTGATTTTACGTTTATATTAACGATGGAAGATGTACACGTAAAACCGCTCTATTCCGGCTGAAACGTCGATATATGCAATAAAAACCGAACTTCTCCCCTTTACAATATCTTACTCTGTATTTTAACGAGAAACAAATAGATGATTGAAAATTAAGTATTTAAGGTTAATATCTAATCAATTATGTGTTTGCATCATTTTTATAGTATATTTAATGAATTAATACCAATAAACTGAAATTTCAGAAAAACGTGGAAAAACGGCAAAATATTACCTAATTCGATGATATTTTGTTTAAATCACATAAAGGAAAAGGGTCAAAATATTGCTAAATTCGATGATTTTTAGTACGAAACAAAATGCAAGAAAACTTGCTTCAAATGCAATATTATGCGAAATTCTGAGAATTAAAGGCCAAATCAGGTATCGTGATACTACTTGAAATAGTATCGAAATATTGGTAAAAATGAATACGTAATATCAAACTACCTGAAAAACGTGAAAGAAGTCACTATTATACGAAATTTGAGGATTTTAACTTCGAATCATAAAGCGAGGTTTCGTATTATTTAGATCCAAGAAAAGACATATGACAATGTTGTTTCCAATACAAATGATAAAAACCAATGTTTTCATTAGAATTAACTAAAATGTTCCTGATTTTCCGTTTATATTACCGATGGAAGATATACACGTAAAACCGCTCTATTCCGGCTGAAACGTCGATATATGCAACAAAAACAGAACTCCTCCCCTTTTCAATATCTTACTCTGTATATTAACGAGAAAAAAATAGTTTATTGAAATTGAAGTATTTAAGGTTAATTTCTAATGAATTACGTGTCTGCATCATTTTTATCGTATATATATAATGAATTAATACCAATAAACTGAAAATTCACAAAAACGTGGAAAAACGGCAAAATATTACCTAATTCGATGATATTTTGTTTAAATCACATGAAGGAAAAGTGGATGATAAACGTCAAAATATTGCTAAATTCGATGATTTTTAGTACGAAACAAAATGCAAGAAAACTTGCTTAAAATGCAATATTATGCGAAATTCTGAGATTTGAAGGCAAAATCACTTATCGTAATACTGCATGAAATAGTATCAAATTATTGGTAAAAATGAACATATTTACGTAATATCAAACTACATGAAAAAGTGAAAAAATTCACTATTATACCAAATTTGAGGATTTTAACTACGAATCTTAGAACGAGGTTTCGTATTGTTTAGATCCAAGAAAAGACATATGACAATATTTGTTCCCGATACAAATGATAAAAATCAATGTGTTTTCATTAGAATTAACTAAAATGTTCCTGATTTTCCGTTTTTATTACCAATGGAAGATGTACACGTAAAACCGCTCTATTCCAGCTGAAACGCGCAAATATGCAATAAAATCCGAACTTCTCCTCTTTACAATATCTTACTCAGTATTTTAACGAGAAACAAATAGATGATTGAAAATGAAGAATTTAAGGTTATTATCTAATAAATTATGTGTTTGCATCATTTTTTCGTATATATAATGAATTAATAACAAAAAACTGAAAATTCACAAAAACGTGGAAAAACGGCAAAATATGGCCTAATTCGATGATAATTTGCTTGAATCACATAAGGAAAAGGGGATGATAAACGTCAAAATATTCCTAAATTCGATGATATTTAGTACAAAACAAAATGCAAAAAACTTGCTTAAAAATGCAATATTATGCGAAATTCTGAGAATTGAAGGCCAAATCACATATAGTGATACTACATGAAATAGTATCGAAATATTGGTAAAAATGAATATATATATATACGTAATATCAAACTACATGAAAAACGTGAGAGAAGTCACTCTTTTACCAAATTTGAGGATTTTAACTTCGAATCATAAAGCGAGGTTTCGTATTATTTAGATCCAAGGAAAGACATATGACAATGTTGTTTCCAATACAAATGATAAAAACCAATGTTTTCATTAGAATTAACTAAAATGTTCCTGATTTTTCGTTTATATTACCGATGGAAGATATACACGTAAAACCGCTCTATTCCGGCTGAAACGTTGATATATGCAACAAAAACAGAACTCCTCCGCCTTTTCAATATCTTACTTTGTATTTTAACGAGAAACAAATAGTTTATTGAAATTGAAGTATTTAAAGTTAATTTCTAATCAATTATGTGTTTACATCATTTTTATCGTATGTTCAATGAATTAATAACAATAAACTGAAAATTCACAAAAACGTGGAAAAACGGCAAAATATTGCCTAATTCAATGATAATACGTTTAAATAACATTAACGAAAAGGGGATGATTACCGCCAAATTGTTGCTAAATTCGATGATTTTTAGTACGAAACAAAATGCAAGAAAACTTGCTTAAAATGCAATATTATGCGAAATTCTGAGAATTGAATGCCAAATCACATATCGTGAGAGTACATGAAATAGTATCAAAATATTGGTACAAATGAATATATATATACGTAATATCAAACAACATGAAAAACGTGAAAAAAGTCAGTCATACCAAATTTGAGGATTTTAACTTCGAATCATAGAGCGAAGTTTCGTATTATTTAGATCCAAGAAAAGACATATGACAATGTTGTTTCCGATACATATGATGAAAATCAATATGTTTTCATTAGAATTAACTAAAATGTTCTTGATTTTACGTTTATATTACCGATGGAAGATGTACACGTAAAACCGCTCTATTCCGGCTGAAACGTCGATATATGCAATAAAAACCGAACTTCTCCCCTTTACAATATCTTACTCTGTATTTTAACGAGAAACAAATAGATGATTGAAAATGAAGTATTTAAGGTTAATATCTAATCAATTATGTGTTTGCATCATTTTTATAGTATATTTAATGAATTAATACCAATAAACTGAAATTTCAGAAAAACGTGGAAAAACGGCAAAATATTGCCTAATTCGATGATATTTTGTTTAAATCACATAAAGGAAAATGGTCAAAATATTGCTAAATTCGATGATTTTTAGTACGAAACAAAATGCTAGAAAACTTGCTTCAAATGCAATATTATGCGAAATTCTGAGAATTAAAGGCCAAATCAGGTATCGTGATACTACTTGAAATAGTATCGAAATATTGGTAAAAATGAATACGTAATATCAAACTACCTGAAAAACGTGAAAGAAGTCACTATTATACGAAATTTGAGGATTTTAACTTCGAATCATAAAGCGAGGTTTCGTATTATTTAGATCCAAGAAAAGACATATGAGAATGTTGTTTCCAATACAAATGATAAAAACCAATGTTTTCATTAGAATTAACTAAAATGTTCCTGATTTTCCGATTATATTACCGATGGAAGATGTACACGTAAAACCGCTCTATTCCGGCTGAAACGTCGATATATGCAACAAAAACAGAACTCCTCCCCTTTTCAATATCTTACTCTGTATTTTAACGAGAAAAAAATAGTTTATTGAAATTGAAGTATTTAAAGTTAATTTGTAATCAGTTATGTGTTTGCATCATTTTTATCATATGTTCAATGAATTAATAACAATAAACTGAAAATTCACCAAAACGTGCAAAAACGGCAAAATATTGCCTAATTCAATGATAATTTGTTTAAATCACATAAAGGAAAAGGGGATGATTAACGTCAAAATATTGCTAAATTCGATGATTTTTAGTACGAAACATAATGCAAGAAAACTTGCTTAAAATGCAATATTATGCGAAATTCTGAGAATTGAAGGCCAAATCACATATCGTGATAGTACATGAAATAGTATCAAAATATTGGTAAAAATGAATATATATACGTAATATCAAACAACATGAAAAACGTGAAAAAAGTCACTGTCATACCAAATTTGAGGATTTTAACTTCGAATCATAAAGCGAGGTTTCGTATTATTTAGATCCAAGAAAAGACATATGACAATGTTGTTCCCGATAGATATGATGTAAATCAATGTGTTTTCATTAGAATTAACTAAAATGTTCCTGATTTTACGTTTATATTTCCGATGGAAGATGTACACGTAAAACCTCTCTATACCGGCTGAAACGTCGATATATGCAATAAAAACCGAACTTCTCCCCTTTACAATATCTTACTCTGTATTTTAACGAGAAACAAATAGATGATTGAAAATGAAGTATTTAAGGTTAATATCTAATCAATTATGTATTTGCATCATTTTTATCGTATATTTAATGAATTAATACCAATAAACTGAAATTTCAGAAAAACGTGGAAAAACGGCAAAATATTGCCTAATTCGATGATATTTTGTTTAAATCACATAAAGGAAAAGGGTCAA
Organism: Procambarus clarkii; assembly: GCF_040958095.1. Classification (NCBI taxonomy): domain Eukaryota; kingdom Metazoa; phylum Arthropoda; class Malacostraca; order Decapoda; family Cambaridae; genus Procambarus; species Procambarus clarkii. The sequence goes on along the minus strand of NC_091214.1, from coordinate 2,128,478 downwards.
AATATTGCTAAATTCGATGATTTTTAGTACGAAACAAAATGCAAGAAAACTTGCTTTAAATGCAATATTATGCGAAATTCTGAGAATTGAAGGCCAAATCAGATATCGTGATACTACATGAAATAGTATCGAAATATTGGTAAAAATGAATATATATACGTAATATCAAACTACATGAAAAACGTGAAAGAAGTCACTATTATACGAAATTTGAGGATTTTAACTTCGAATCATAAAGCGAGGTTTCGTATTATTTAGATTCAAGAAAAGACATATGAGAATGTTGTTTCCAATACAAATGATAAAAACCAATGTTTTCATTAAATTAACTAAAATGTTCCTGATTTTCCGATTATATTACCGATGGAAGATGTACACGTAAAACCGCTCTATTCCTGCTGAAACGTCGATATATGCAATAAAAACAGAACTTCTTCGCTTTTCAATGTATTACTCTGTATTTTAACGCGAAACAAATAGTTGATTGAAAATGAAGCATTTAAGGTTAATTTCTAATGAATTACGTGTCTGCATCATTTTTATCGTATATATAATGAATTAATACCAATAAACTGAAAATACACAAAAACGTGGAAAAACGGCAAAATATTACCTAATTCGATGATATTTTGTTTAAATCACATGAAGGAAAAGTGGATGATAAACGTCAAAATATTGCTAAATTCGATGATTTTTAGTACGAAACAAAATGCAAGAAAACTTGCTTAAAATGCAATATTATGCGAAATTCTGAGATTTGAAGGCAAAATCACTTATCGTGATACTGCATGAAATAGTATCAAATTATTGGTAAAAAAGAACATATTTACGTAATATCAAACTACATGAAAAAGTGAAAAAATTCACTATTATACCAAATTTGAGGATTTTAACTACGAATCTTAGAGCGAGGTTTCGTATTGTTTAGATCCAAGAAAAGACATATGACAATATTTGTTCCCGATACAAATGATAAAAATCAATGTGTTTTCATTAGAATTAACTAAAATGTTCCTGATTTTCCGTTTATATTACCAATGGAAGATGTACACGTAAAACCGCTCTATTCCAGCTGAAACGCGCAAATATGCAATAAAATCCGAACTTCTCCCTTTTACAATATCTTACTCAGTATTTTAACGAGAAACAAATAGATGATTGAAAATGAAGAATTTAAGGTTATTATCTAATAAATTATGTGTTTGCATCATTTTTTCGTATATATAATGAATTAATAACAAAAAACTGAAAATTCACAAAAACGTGGAAAAACGGCAAATTATGGCCTAATTCGATGATAATTTGCTTGAATCACATAAGGAAAAGGGGATGATAAACGTCAAAATATTCCTAAATTCGATGATATTTAGTACAAAACAAAATGCAAGAAACTTGCTTAAAAATGCAATATTATGCGAAATTCTGAGAATTGAAGGCCAAACCACATATCGTGATACTACATGAAATAGTATCGAAATATTGGTAAAAATGAATATATATATATACGTAATATCAAACTACATGAAAAACGTGAGAGAAGTCACTCTTTTACCAAATTTGAGGATTTTAACTTCGAATCATAAAGCGAGGTTTCGTATTATTTAGATCCAAGAAAAGACATATGACAATGTTGTTTCCAATACAAATGATAAAAACCAATGTTTTCATTAGAATTAACTAAAATGTTCCTGATTTTTCGTTTATATTACCGATGGAAGATATACACGTAAAACCGCTCTATTCCGGCTGAAACGTCGATATATGCAACAAAAACAGAACTCCTCCGCCTTTTCAATATCTTACTCTGTATTTTAACGAGAAACAAAAAATTTATTGAAATTGTAGTATTTAAAGTTAATTTCTAATCAATTATGTGTTTACATCATTTTTATCGTATGTTCAATGAATTATTAACAATAAACTGAAAATTCACAAAAACGTGGAAAAACGGCAAAATATTGCCTAATTCAATGATAATATGTTTAAATCACATTAACGAAAAGGGGATGATTAACGCCAAATTGTTGCTAAATTCGATGATTTTTAGTCCGAATCAAAATGCAAGAAAACTTGCTTAAAATGCAATATTATGCGAAATTCTGAGAATTGAAGGCCAAATCACATATCGTGATAGTACATGAAATAGTATCAAAATATTGGTAAAAATGAATATATATACGTAACATCAAACAACATGAAAAACGTGAAAAAAGTCAGTCATACCAAATTTGAGGATTTTAACTTCGAATCATAGAGCGAAGTTTCGTATTATTTAGATCCAAGAAAAGACATATGACAATGTTGTTCCCGATACATATGATGAAAATCAATATGTTTTCATTAGAATTAACTAAAATGTTCCTGATTTTACGTTTATATTACCGATGGAAGATGTACACGTAAAACCGCTCTATTCCGGCTGAAACGTCGATATATGCAATAAAAACCGAACTTCTCCCCTTTACAATATCTTACTCTGTATTTTAACGAGAAACAAATAGATGATTGAAAATGAAGTATTTAAGGTTAATATCTAATCAATTATGTGTTTGCATCATTTTTATAGTATATTTAATGAATTAATACCAATGAACTGAAATTTCAGAAAAACGTGGAAAAACGGCAAAATATTGCCTAATTCGATGATATTTTGTTTAAATCACCTAAAGGAAAATGGTCAAAATATTGCTAAATTCGATGATTTTTAGTACGAAACAAAATGCAAGAAAACTTGCTTCAAATGCAATATTATGCGAAATTCTGAGAATTTAAGTCCAAATCAGGTATCGTGATACTACTTGAAATAGTATCGAAATATTGGTAAAAATGAATATGTAATATCAAACTACCTGAAAAACGTGAAAGAAGTCACTATTATACGAAATTTGAGGATTTTAACTTCGAATCATAAAGCGAGGTTTCGTATTATTTAGATCCAAGAAAAGACATATGACAATGTTGTTTCCAATACAAATGATAAAAACCAATGTTTTCATTAGAATTAACTAAAATGTTCCTGATTTTTTGTTTATATTACCGATGGAAGATATACACGTAAAACCGCTCTATTCCGGCTGAAAAGTCGATATATGCAACAAAAACAGAACTACTCCGCCTTTTCAATATCTTACTCTGTATTTTAACGAGAAACAAATAGTTTATTGAAATTGAAGTATTTAAAGTTAATTTCTAATCAATTATGTGTTTGCATCATTTTTATCGTATGTTCAATGAATTAATAACAATAAACTGAAAATTCACAAAAACGTGGAAAAAGGCAAAATATTGTCTAATTCAATGATAATATGTTTAAATCACATAAACGAAAAGGGGATGATTAACGCCAAATTGTTGCTAAATTCGATGATTTTTAGTACGAAACAAAATGCAAGAAAACTTGCTTAAAATGCAATATTATGTGAAATTCTGAGATTTGAAGGGCAAATCACATATCGTGATAGTACATGAAATAGTATCGAAATATTGGTAAAAATGAATATATATACGTAATATCAAACAACATGAAAAACGTGAAAAAAGTCACTGTCATACCAAATTTGAGGATTTTAACTTCGAATCATAGAGCGAAGTTTCGTATTATTTAGATCCAAGAAAAGACATATGACAATGTTGTTCCCCATACATATGATGAAAATCAATATGTTTTCATTAGAATTAACTAAAATGTTCCTGATTTTACGTTTATATTACCGATGGAAGATGTACACGTAAAACCGCTCTATTCCGGCTGAAACGTCGATATATGCAATAAAAACCGAACTTCTCCCCTTTACAATATCTTACTCTGTATTTTAACGAGAAACAAATAGATGATTGAAAATGAAGTATTTAAGGTTAATATCTAATCAATTATGTGTTTGCATCATTTTTATCGTATATTTAATGAATTAATACCAATAAACTGAAATTTCAGAAATACGTGGAAAAACGGCAAAATATTGCCTAATTCGATGATATTTTGTTTAAATCACATAAAGGAAAAGGGTCAAAATATTGCTAAATTCGATGATTTTTAGTACGAAACAAAATGCAAGAAAACTTGCTTTAAATGCAATATTATGCGAAATTCTGAGAATTAAAGGCCAAATCAGGTATCGTGATACTACTTGAAATAGTATCGAAATATTGGTAAAAATGAATACGTAATATCAAACTACCTGAAAAACGTGAAAGAAGTCACTATTATACGAAATTTGAGGATTTTAACTTCGAAACATAAAGCGAGGTTTCGTATTATTTAGATTCAAGAAAAGACATATGACAATGTTGTTTCCAATACAAATGATAAAAACCAATGTTTTCATTAGAATTAACTAAAATGTTCCTGATTTTACGTTTATATTACCGATGGAAGATGTACACGTAAAACCTCTCTATACCGGCTTAAACGTCGATATATGCAATAAAAACCGAACTTCTCCCCTTTACAATATCTTACTCTGTATTTTAACGAGAAACAAATAGATGATTGAAAATGAAGTATTTAAGGTTAATATCTAATCAATTATGTGTTTGCATCATTTTTATCGTATATTTAATGAATTAATACCAATAAACTGAAATTTCAGAAAAACGTGGAAAAACGGCAAAATATTGCCTAATTCGATGATATTTTGTTTCAATCACATAAAGGAAAAGGGTCAAAATATTGCTAAATTCGATGATTTTTAGTACGAAACAAAATGCAAGAAAACTTGCTTTAAATTCAATATTATGCGAAATTCTGAGAATTGAAGGCCAAATCAGATATCGTGATACTACATGAAATAGTATCGAAATATTGGTAAAAATGAATATATATACGTAATATCAAACTACATGAAAAACGTGAAAGAAGTCACTATTATACGAAATTTGAGGATTTTAACTTCGAATCATAAATCGAGGTTTCGTATTATTTAGATTCAAGAAAAGACATACGACAATGTTGTTTCCAATACAAATGATAAAAACCAATGTTTTCATTAGAATTAACTAAAATGTTCCTGATTTTCCGTTTATATTACCAATGGAAGATGTACACATAAAACCGCTCTATTCCAGCTGAAACGCGCAAATATGCAATAAAACCCGAACTTCTCCCCTTTACAATATCTTACTCAGTATTTTAACGAGAAACAAATAGATGATTGAAAATGAAGAATTTAAGGTTATTATCTAATAAATTATGTGTTTGCATCATTTTTTCGTATATATAATGAATTAATAACAAAAAACTGAAAATTCACAAAAACGTGGAAAAACGGCAAAATATGGCCTAATTCGATGATAATTTGCTTGAATCACATAAGGAAAAGGGGATGATAAACGTCAAAATATTCCTAAATTCGATGATATTTAGTACAAAACAAAATGCAAGAAACTTGCTTAAAAATGCAATATTATGCGAAATTTTGAGAATTGAAGGCCAAATCACATATCGTGATACTACATGAAATAGTATCGAAATATTGGTAAAAATGAATATATATATACGTAATATCAAACTACATGAAAAACGTGAGAGAAGTCACTCTTTTACCAAATTTGAGGATTTTAACTTCGAATCATAAAGCGAGGTTTCGTATTATTTAGATCCAAGAAAAGACATATGACAATGTTGTTTCCAATACAAATGATAAAAACCAATGTTTTCATTAGAATTAACTAAAATGTTCCTGATTTTTTGTTTATATTACCGATGGAAGATATACACGTAAAACCGCTCTATTCCGGCTGAAACGTCGATATATGCAACAAAAACCGAACTCCTCCGCCTTTTCAATATCTTACTCTGTATTTTACGAGAAACAAATAGTTTATTGAAATTGAAGTATTTAAAGTTAATTTCTAATCAATTATGTGTTTGCATCATTTTTATCGAATGTTCAATGAATTATTAACAATAAACTGAAAATTCACAAAAACGATGAAAAACGGCAAAATATTGCCTAATTCAATGATAATATGTTTAAATCACATAAACGAAAAGGGGATGATTAACGCCAAATTGTTGCTAAATTCGATGATTTTTAGTACGAAACAAAATGCAAGAAAACTTGCTTAAAATGCAATATTATTTGAAATTCTGAGAATTGAAGGCCAAATCACATATCGTGATAGTACATGAAATAGTATCGAAATATTGGTAAAAATGAATATATATCAAACAACATGAAAAACGTGAAAAAAGTCACTGTCATACCAAATTTGAGGATTTTAACTTCGAATCATAGAGCGAAGTTTCGTATTATTTAGATCCAAGAAAAGACATATGACAATGTTGTTCCCCATACATATGATGAAAATCAATATGTTTTCATTAGAATTAACTAAAATGTTCCTGATTTTACGTTTATATTACCGATGGAAGATGTACACGTAAAACCGCTCTATTCCGGCTGAAACGTCGATATATGCAATAAAAACCGAACTTCTCCTCTTTACAATATCTTACTCTGTATTTTAACGAGAAACAAATAGATGATTGAAAATGAAGTATTTAAGGTTAATATCTAATCAATTATGTGTTTGCATCATTTTTATCGTATATTTAATGAATTAATACCAATAAACTGAAATTTCAGAAATACGTGGAAAAACGGCAAAATATTGCCTAATTCGATGATATTTTGTTTAAATCACATAAAGGAAAAGGGTCAAAATATTGCTAAATTCGATGATTTTTAGTACGAAACAAAATGCAAGAAAACTTGCTTTAAATGCAATATTATGCGAAATTCTGAGAATTAAAGGCCAAATCAGGTATCGTGATACTACTTGAAATAGTATCGAAATATTGGTAAAAATGAATACGTAATATCAAACTACCTGAAAAACGTGAAAGAAGTCACTATTATACGAAATTTGAGGATTTTAACTTCGAAACATAAAGCGAGGTTTCGTATTATTTAGATTCAAGAAAAGACATATGACAATGTTGTTTCCAATACAAATGATAAAAACCAATGTTTTCATTAGAATTAACTAAAATGTTCCTGATTTTACGTTTATATTACCGATGGAAGATGTACACGTAAAACCTCTCTATACCGGCTTAAACGTCGATATATGCAATAAAAACCGAACTTCTCCCCTTTACAATATCTTACTCTGTATTTTAACGAGAAACAAATAGATGATTGAAAATGAAGTATTTAAGGTTAATATCTAATCAATTATGTGTTTGCATCATTTTTATCGTATATTTAATGAATTAATACCAATAAACTGAAATTTCAGAAAAACGTGGAAAAACGGCAAAATATTGCCTAATTCGATGATATTTTGTTTCAATCACATAAAGGAAAAGGGTCAAAATATTGCTAAATTCGATGATTTTTAGTACGAAACAAAATGCAAGAAAACTTGCTTTAAATTCAATATTATGCGAAATTCTGAGAATTGAAGGCCAAATCAGATATCGTGATACTACATGAAATAGTATCGAAATATTGGTAAAAATGAATATATATACGTAATATCAAACTACATGAAAAACGTGAAAGAAGTCACTATTATACGAAATTTGAGGATTTTAACTTCGAATCATAAATCGAGGTTTCGTATTATTTAGATTCAAGAAAAGACATACGACAATGTTGTTTCCAATACAAATGATAAAAACCAATGTTTTCATTAGAATTAACTAAAATGTTCCTGATTTTCCGTTTATATTACCAATGGAAGATGTACACATAAAACCGCTCTATTCCAGCTGAAACGCGCAAATATGCAATAAAACCCGAACTTCTCCCCTTTACAATATCTTACTCAGTATTTTAACGAGAAACAAATAGATGATTGAAAATGAAGAATTTAAGGTTATTATCTAATAAATTATGTGTTTGCATCATTTTTTCGTATATATAATGAATTAATAACAAAAAACTGAAAATTCACAAAAACGTGGAAAAACGGCAAAATATGGCCTAATTCGATGATAATTTGCTTGAATCACATAAGGAAAAGGGGATGATAAACGTCAAAATATTCCTAAATTCGATGATATTTAGTACAAAACAAAATGCAAGAAACTTGCTTAAAAATGCAATATTATGCGAAATTTTGAGAATTGAAGGCCAAATCACATATCGTGATACTACATGAAATAGTATCGAAATATTGGTAAAAATGAATATATATATACGTAATATCAAACTACATGAAAAACGTGAGAGAAGTCACTCTTTTACCAAATTTGAGGATTTTAACTTCGAATCATAAAGCGAGGTTTCGTATTATTTAGATCCAAGAAAAGACATATGACAATGTTGTTTCCAATACAAATGATAAAAACCAATGTTTTCATTAGAATTAACTAAAATGTTCCTGATTTTTTGTTTATATTACCGATGGAAGATATACACGTAAAACCGCTCTATTCCGGCTGAAACGTCGATATATGCAACAAAAACCGAACTCCTCCGCCTTTTCAATATCTTACTCTGTATTTTACGAGAAACAAATAGTTTATTGAAATTGAAGTATTTAAAGTTAATTTCTAATCAATTATGTGTTTGCATCATTTTTATCGAATGTTCAATGAATTATTAACAATAAACTGAAAATTCACAAAAACGATGAAAAACGGCAAAATATTGCCTAATTCAATGATAATATGTTTAAATCACATAAACGAAAAGGGGATGATTAACGCCAAATTGTTGCTAAATTCGATGATTTTTAGTACGAAACAAAATGCAAGAAAACTTGCTTAAAATGCAATATTATTTGAAATTCTGAGAATTGAAGGCCAAATCACATATCGTGATAGTACATGAAATAGTATCGAAATATTGGTAAAAATGAATATATATCAAACAACATGAAAAACGTGAAAAAAGTCACTGTCATACCAAATTTGAGGATTTTAACTTCGAATCATAGAGCGAAGTTTCGTATTATTTAGATCCAAGAAAAGACATATGACAATGTTGTTCCCCATACATATGATGAAAATCAATATGTTTTCATTAGAATTAACTAAAATGTTCCTGATTTTACGTTTATATTACCGATGGAAGATGTACACGTAAAACCGCTCTATTCCGGCTGAAACGTCGATATATGCAATAAAAACCGAACTTCTCCCCTTTACAATATCTTACTCTGTATTTTAACGAGAAACAAATAGATGATTAAAAATGAAGTATTTAAGGTTAATATCTAATCAATTATGTGTTTGCATCATTTTTATCGTATATTTAATGAATTAATACCAATAAACTGAAATTTCAGAAATACGTGGAAAAACGGCAAAATATTGCCTAATTCGATGATATTTTGTTTAAATCACATAAAGGAAAAGGGTCAAAATATTGCTAAATTCGATGATTTTTAGTACGAAGCAAAATGCAAGAAAACTTGCTTTAAATGCAATATTATGCGAAATTCTGAGAATTAAAGGCCAAATCAGGTATCGTGATACTACTTAAAATAGTATCGAAATATTGGTAAAAATGAATACGTAATATCAAACTACCTGAAAAACGTGAAAGAAGTCACTATTATACGAAATTTGAGGATTTTAACTTCGAAACATAAAGCGAGGTTTCGTATTATTTAGATTCAAGAAAAGACATATGACAATGTTGTTTCCAATACAAATGATAAAAACTAATGTTTTCATTAGAATTAACTAAAATGATCCTGATTTTCCGTTTATATTACCGATGGAAGATGTACACGTAAAACCGCTCTATTCCGGCTGAAACGTCGATATATGCAATACAACAGAACTTCTTCCCTTTTCAGTGTATTACTCTGTATTTTAACGAGAAACAAATAGTTGATTGAAAATGAAGCATTTAAGGTTAATTTCTAATGAATTACGTGTCTGCATCATTTTTATCGTATATATAATGAATTAATACCAATAAACTGAAAATTCAGAAAAACGTGGAAAAACGGCAAAATATTACCTAATTCGATGATATTTTGTTTAAATCACATAAAGGAAAAGTGGATGATAAACGTCAAAATATTGCTAAATTCGATGATTTTTAGTACGAAACAAAATGCAAGAAAACTTGCTTAAAATGCAATATTATGCGAAATTCTGAGATTTGTAGGCAAAATCACTTATCGTGATACTGCATGAAATAGTATCGAATTATTGGTAAAAATGAACATATTTACGTAATATCAAACTACATGAAAAAGTGAAAAAATTCACTATTATACCAAATTTGAGGATTTTAACAACGAATCATAGAGCGAGGTTTCGTATTGTTTAGATCCAAGAAAAGACATATGACAATGTTGTTCCCGGTACAAATGATAAACATCAATGTGTTTTCATTAGAATTAACTAAAATGTTCCTGATTTTCCGTTTATATTACCGATGGAAGATGTACACGTAAAACCGCTCTATCCCAGCTGAAACGCGCAAATATGCAATAAAATCCGAACTTCTCCCCTTTACAATATCTTACTCAGTATTTTAACGAGAAACAAATAGATGATTGGAAATGAAGAATTTAAGGTTATTATCTAATAAATTATGTGTTTGCATCATTTTTTCGTATATATAATGAATTAATAACAAAAAACTGAAAATTCACAAAAACGTGGAAAAACGGCAAAATATGGCCTAATTCGATGATAATTTGCTTGAATCACATGAGGAAAAGGGGATGATAAACGTCAAAATATTCCTAAATTCGATTTAGTACAAAACAAAATGCAAGAAACTTGCTTAAAAATGCAATATTATGCGAAATTCTGAGAATTGAAGGCCAAATCACATATCGTGATACTACATGAAATAGTATCGAAATATTGGTAAAAATGAATATATATATATATATATATACGTAATATCAAACTACATGAAAAACGTGAGAGAAGTCACTCTTTTACCAAATTTGAGGATTTTAACTTCGAATCATAAAGCGAGGTTTCGTATTATTTAGATCCAAGAAAAGACATATGACAATGTTGTTTCCAATACAAATGATAAAAACCAATGTTTTCATTAGAATTAACTAAAATGTTCCTGATTTTTCGTTTATATTACCGATGGAAGATATACACGTAAAACCGCTCTATTCCGGCTGAAACGTCGATATATGCAACAAAAACAGAACTCCTCCGCCTTTTCAATATCTTACTCTGTATTTTAACGAGAAACAAAAAATTTATTGAAATTGAAGTATTTAAAGTTAATTTCTAATCAATTATGTGTTTACATCATTTTTATCGTATGTT